>NC_044979.1:110041474-110218177 GCF_008728515.1 Papio anubis | reverse complement strand
CAAGCAAATGGAGAACAAAAAAAAGCGGGGGTTGCAATACTAGTCTCTGATAAAACAGACTTTAAACCATCAAAGATCAAAAGAGACAAAGAAGGCCATTACATAATGGTAAAGGGATCAATTCAACAGGAAGAGCTAACTATCCTAAATATATATGCACTCAATACAGGAGCACCCAGATTCATAAAGCAAGTCCTTAGAGACTTACAAAGAGACTTAGACTCCCATACAATAATAATGGGAGACTTCAACACTCCACTGTCAACATTAGACAGATCAACAAGACAGAAAGTTAACAAGGATATCCAGGAATTGAACTCATCTCTGCAGCAAGCAGACCTAATAGACATCTATAGAACTCTCCACCCCAAATCAACAGAATATACATTCTTCTCAGCACCACATCGTACTTACTCCAAAATTGACCATATAATTGGAAGTAAAGCACTCCTCAGCAAATGTACAAGAACAGAAATTATAACAAACTGTCTCTCAGACCACAGTGCAATCAAACTAGAACTCAGGACTAAGAAACTCAATCAAAACCGCTCAACTACATGGAAACTGAACAACCTGCTCCTGAATGACTACTGGGTACATAACGAAATGAAGGCAGAAATAAAGATGTTCTTTGAAACCAATGAGAACAAAGATACAACATACCAGAATCTCTGGGACACATTTAAAGCAGTGTGTAGAGGGAAATTTATAGCACTAAATGCCCACAAGAGAAAGCAGGAAAGATCTAAAATTGACACTCTAACATCGCAATTAAAAGAATTAGAGAAGCAAGAGCAAACACATTCGAAAGCTAGCAGAAGGCTAGAAATAACTAAGATCAGAGCAGAACTGAAGGAGATAGAGACACAAAAAACCCTCCAAAAAATCAATGAATCCAGGAGTTGGTTTTTTGAAAAGATCAACAAAATTGACAGACCACTAGCAAGACTAATAAAGAAGAAAAGAGAGAAGAATCAAATCGACGCAATTAAAAATGATAAAGGGGATATCACCACCGACCCCACAGAAATACAAACTACCATCAGAGAATACTATAAACACCTCTACGCAAATAAACTGGAAAACCTAGAAGAAATGGATAATTTCCTGGACACTTACACTCTTCCAAGACTAAACCAGGAAGAAGTTGAATCCCTGAATAGACCAATAGTAGGCTCTGAAATTGAGGCAATAATTAATAGCCTACCAACCAAAAAAAGTCCAGGACCAGATGGATTCACAGCTGAATTCTACCAGAGGTATAAGGAGGAGTTGGTACCATTCCTTCTGAAACTATTCCAATCAATAGAAAAAGAGGGAATCCTCCCTAACTCATTTTATGAGGCCAACATCATCCTGATACCAAAGCCTGGCAGAGACACAACAAAAAAAGAGAATTTTAGACCAATATCCCTGATGAACATCGATGCAAAAATCCTCAATAAAATACTGGCAAACCGGATCCAGCAGCACATCAAAAAGCTTATCCACCATGATCAAGTGGGCTTCATCCCTCGGATGCACGGCTGGTTCAACATACGCAAATCAAAAAACGTAATCCAGCATATAAACAGAACCAAAGACAAGAACCACATGGTTATCTCAATAGATGCGGAAAAGGCTTTTGACAAAATTCAACAGCCTTTCATGCTAAAAACGCTCAATAAATTCGGTATTGATGGAACGTACCTCAAAATAATAAGAGCTATTTATGACAAACCCACAGCCAATATCATACTGAATGGGCAAAAACTGGAAAAATTCCCTTTGAAAACTGGCACAAGACAGGGATGCCCTCTCTCACCACTCCTATTCAAAATAGTGTTGGAAGTTCTGGCTAGGGCAATCAGGCAAGAGAAAGAAATAAAGGGTATTCAGTTAGGAAAAGAAGAAGTCAAATTGTCCCTCTTTGCAGATGACATGATTGTATATTTAGAAAACCCCATTGTCTCAGCCCAAAATCTCCTTAAGCTGATAAGCAACTTCAGCAAAGTCTCAGGATACAAAATCAATGTGCAAAAATCACAAGCATTCTTATACACCAGTAACAGACAAACAGAGAGCCAAATCATGAATGAACTTCCATTCACAATTGCTTCAAAGAGAATCAAATACCTAGGAATCCAACTTACAAGGGATGTAAAGGACCTCTTCAAGGAGAACTACAAACCACTGCTCAGTGAAATAAAAGAGGACACAAACAAGTGGAAGAACATACCATGCTCATGGATAGGAAGAATCAATATTGTGAAAATGGCCATACTGCCCAAGGTTATTTATAGATTCAATGCCATCCCCATCAAGCTACCAATGAGTTTCTTCACAGAATTGGAAAGAACTGCTTTAAAGTTCATATGGAACCAAAAAAGAGCCCGAATCTCCAAGACAATCCTAAGTCAAAAGAACAAGGCTGGAGGCATCACACTACCTGACTTCAAACTATACTACAAGGCGACAGTAACCAAAACAGCATGGTACTGGTACCAAAACAGAGATATAGACCAATGGAACAGAACAGAGTCCTCAGAAATAATACCACACATCTACAGCCATCTGATCTTTGACAAACCTGAGAAAAACAAGAAATGGGGAAAGGATTCCCTATTTAATAAATGGTGCTGGGAAAATTGGCTAGCCATAAGTAGAAAGCTGAAACTGGATCCTTTCCTTACTCCTTATACGAAAATTAATTCAAGATGGATTAGAGACTTAAATGTTAGACCTAATACCATAAAAACCCTAGAGGAAAACCTAGATAGTACCATTCAGGACATAGGCATGGGCAAAGACTTCATGTCTAAAACACCAAAAGCAACGGCAGCAAAAGCCAAAATTGACAAATGGGATCTCATTAAACTAAAAAGCTTCTGCACAGCAAAAGAAACTACCATCAGAGTGAACAGGCAACCTACAGAATGGGAGAAAATTTTTGCAATCTACTCATCTGACAAAGGGCTAATATCCAGAACCTACAAAGAACTCAAACAAATTTACAAGAAAAAAAACAAACAACCCCATCAAAAAGTGGGCAAAGGATATGAACAGACATTTCTCAAAAGAGGACATTCATACAGCCAACAGACACGTGAAAAAATGCTCATCATCACTGGCCATCAGAGAAATGCAAATCAGAACCACAATGAGATACCATCTCACACCAGTTAGAATGGCAATCATTAAAAAATCAGGAAACAACAAGTGCTGGAGAGGATGTGGAGAAATAGGAACACTTTTACACTGTTGGTGGGATTGTAAACTAGTTCAACCATTATGGAAAACAGTATGGCGATTCCTCAAGGATCTAGAACTAGATGTACCATATGACCCAGCCATCCCATTACTGGGTATATACCCAAAGGATTATAAATCATGCTGCTATAAAGACACATGCACACGTATGTTCATTGCGGCACTCTTCGCAATAGCAAAGACTTGGAATCAACCCAAATGTCCATCAGTGACAGACTGGATTAAGAAAATGTGGCACATATACACCATGGAATACTATGCAGCCATAAAAAAGGATGAGTTTGTGTCCTTTGTAGAGACATGGATGCAGCTGGAAACCATCATTCTTAGCAAACTATCACAAGAACAGAAAACCAAACACCGCATGTTCTCACTCATAGGTGGGAACTGAACAATGAGATCACTTGGACTCGGGAAGGGGGACATCACACACCGGGGCCTATTATGGGGAGGGGGGAGGGGGGAGGGATTGCATTGGGAGTTATACCTGATGTAAATGACGAGTAGTTGGGTGCTGACGAGTTGATGGGTGCAGCACAGCAACATGGCACAAGTATACATATGTAACAAACCTGCACGTTATTCACATGTACCCTAGAACTTAAAGTATAATAATAATAATAATAATAATAAATAAAAAATAATAATAAAATAAAATAAAATCTAAACTGAGGCAAAGATCTGGGAAAATATATTTACACGAAGGAATCAGAGTTCAAGCTTTAACCCTCCCTGTGCTGTTTGAAACTTAAGAGTATAAAGACTTTTAACCCACCCCCACTCCCCCACAAAATCTTTAACTGTAAAACCTTTGAAATCAGCAAACTATGTGTAAGGAAGAATTAAATTCCATGGAATAAAGTTCCTTCCATGCCTTCTAAATTGTATTATATAGGTAACCACTGATAAAAATCCTCCCTGTTCTCTAAGAAACCTTGTGCTCAATAAAGCCTTCATGCAAGTAAGTGAAATCCAACTAGGACTGTAATACATCATACCCATTTATTGTTTAATTTTAAAACAGTTCAAAGTGTGAAAAGCAGAGTAGAGGCAGAAAGATGGGGTAGGCCAGAAAAGGAAGGAGGGAGGAATAAAATTGAGGATTTAGGAAAGGGGGAAAGGCCAAGGAAGATGACACAGATGTTAGAAATTAAACACGAGAAAACGAAAAATGAGGAAATTACAGATAGTACTTAACTTAAAAGTCAACAGTTTTCAGGAAGGCTAGAGATACCAAATAAAACAGTGAAAAACGTACACATAAAAATGGCACAGGGAAGGCATGGGTGTATTTGACTAAAGTGCTTAAAGATACGGGCTGAAGCTTTTCATGGAGGCTATTAAGACAGGATAGCAATTAAGGAACACACAAAAAGTGTTTCATTAGTTATGAAAGTATAGACACAAATGCAAGGAATAACTCAAGTGGAGTGTTCACAAATTCTAAATTCATTACCCACAATGCAAAAAAGTATCTCTTGAAAGGGAATAGAATAGGGGCTATTAAGGTACTCTTTCAGTTAAAAAAAAAAAAAAAAAGAAAATGAGCACTATTAATAGTCTTAATTAGGAAATTAGTACAAAATAAAATGTATCCCTAAGTCCTATGAGCTATTTCTATTTTTTCAAAAAGTTGAATAAATTATTTATCCACCTACAACAAGGCCACGCAGGCTAATGAAAATGTCATGCTTTGCTTTTGGTAGAAGTAAATTGCTACTATAATACTAGTCATATCATCCTTATTAGGATGTCTGATTGGCAGTTAAAAATAACTTTCCTAAACACAAATTGTGAAAGTTGAGTCTTATAATAATTACAGTTTGGCAGAAAAAAAAATCTTAGAAATAAGGTTCATGAATTTAAAACTAATACATAACTTGCTAAAGCAAAGAATTGGGGAACTAAAGTTTATGATTTTCCAGGATTAAGATCTTCCTTAGATGGATCCCAAAAATGGAAAGAATGAATAAGACCTAGTATTTGCTAGCACAACAGAGTAGCTACAGTAAAATATAATTTCATTGTACACTTTTAAATAACTAAAAGAGTATAACTAGATTGTTGAGAGACAAAGGATAAATGTGTGGGCTGATGGATACCCCCATCTACCATGATATGATTATTACACATTGCATGCCTGTATCAAAATATCTCATGCTACCCATAAATTTATAGATGTACACTATGTACTCCTAAAATTAAAACTTTTTTAAAAAAAGATTTTCCTCAGATAGGCTGAGTACTGCTGCACGGTCAAACTGTGCTGGCTGTTTTCATGCCTGTTCTGTGTTTGTTGTTGTTGTTGTTTGTTTGTTTGTTTGTTTTTCTTAGCGTCTCACTCTGTCTCCAGGCTGGAGTGCAGTGGCACGATCTTGGCTCACTGCAACCTCCGCCTCCCAGGTTCAAGCCACTCCCCTACCTCGGCCTCCCAAGTTGCTGGGACTACAGGTGTGCACCACCACACCCAGCTATTTTTTTGTATTTTAGTAGAGATGGGGTTTCACCGTGTTAGGCAGGATGGTATTGATCTCCTGACCTTGTGATCCACCTGCCTCGGCCTCCCAAAGTGCTGGGATTACAGGCATGAGCCACCGTGCCCGGCCCGTCTGTTCTGTTTTTTAATCCTCTTTGTGATGTAGGTATTTTTACGTGTATGATATATGAGAACCTGAAGCTCAAGGCTGATCACTGAAAGACTAGGATCTCAAATTCAGATCTTCTGATATTCTCTGACCATGAGACAGGTTCTCTAGTTCATTCAAAGTCCTCACTTCCAGCTACCACTGCTCTTTTCTGTTTTGTAGAACCTGTCATCATGGATTCTTGTTTTTTCCCTTTGGCCAGTTCTGCCATACTTGGATAACTTGCCCATCATTGCTTCACATGTTCACTAACTGAGAGAACACTTATTGAGTGCCAATAGGTGCTAGAAATAAAAATCCAAAAGATATATTCTCTGCCATAAGAAATTCACTGTCTTGTCAAGGAGGAAGAGAAGTAAATGACTCATGACAGCCAGGTGGGGTAAATGCTGTGATGCAGCGACACAGGAGGGGCTGCTTGAAATAGACTAGTGAGGCCGGAAAAGCTCCTAAAACTTGTGCTTATTTTAAAGGACTGATAGTGGGTAGTGAGACAAAGAAGTTCCATCATTTGAGTGCCAAATAATGAGCATGTGGGGAAACATGGAGGACTGAAAGACCAGACCACATTAAAAGTAGTAGCACTGGGCTCTGTGTGACCCAGGCAAGGCTGACACGGTGGGAGGTGCATGTGTTCAGGTAAAATGGTTTGAACTTTATCCTTCAAGCTATAGAAACAAGGCATGGTGATTCAGCCCTGTAATCCCAGCACTTCGGGAGGCCGGAGCTGGAGGATTATCTGAAGCCAGGAGTTCAAGAACAGCCAAAGCAACATAGGGAAACCCCACTCCCCCACCCCACCAACCATCTTTCTAAAAAATTTATATTTTAAATTAGGCAGGCATGGTGGCTTGCACCTGTAGTCTTAGCTACTTGGGAGACTGAAGCAGGAGGATTACTTGAGCCTAGGAAAAGGCTAAAGTGAACTATGATCACACTACTGCACTCTAGTCTGGGTGACAGAGTGAGACCTTGTCTCAAAAAAAAGTAATATTTTTGAAAGGTGTAGAGAGCCCCAGAAGGACCTAGCCAGGGCAGTGAAATGGTCATATTGGCTTAAGAGTGCCAAGATGTCAGTTTTTTTACATTGACATTCAGTATAGGGACCTTTGAAGTTACAATTGCTCCATCAAGAGCCAAGAAATGATCCAGGTCCAATTCTCCAATATTTTGTATAAATCTATTCAAAATAATTTGATACCAAATTTTGAAAATGATCAAATTAGAGAAAAGTAACTAAAAAACTTTTTTTTTTTTTTTTTGTGAGACAGAGTCTTGCTCTGTCACCCAGGCTGGAGTGTGGTGGCGTGATCTTGGCTCACTGCAACCTCCACCTCCCAGGTTGAAGCGATTCTCCTTCCTCAGCCTCTTAAGTAGCTACAGGCACCTGCCACCACACCCGGCTAATTTTTGTATTTTTAGTAGAGATAGGGTTTCACCATGTTGGCCAGCCTGGTCTCGAACTCCTGACCTCAGGTGATCTGCCCGCCTCAGCCTCCCAGAGTGCTAGGATTACAGGTGTGAACCACTGTGCCCAACCAGCCACTGCACCCAGCCTAAACGCTTGATTCAATTCAACAAATACTTGTTTGGCTGATATAGGGCATTTAACTCCACAATGCAGTAAACTGAAAATAAGTAAACAGACAATTAACAATCAAAAACTTAATTTAAGAAAAAAACTGAATCATTCAAAACCAAAAATATTTATTTTACTAAAGGAATTGCCATGGTATTTTAAAAGGTGAACTTATCTAATGCTGTTAGTTTTATTTATGATGACATAATGTAAACAACTTTTTACAAATGTCTTCACTAGGACTAAATTGACATATACTTGCTTTACATGTGTAACATTTTTCCAAAAGCAGTTTAAAAATTGTCATCTGCATCTCTCCAAACTACAGATAGTCCTTAACTTATGAAGGTGTTATGTCCCAATAAAACTATCATTAAATTGTAAATATCATAAGTCAAAAATGCATTTAATACACCTAACCTACCAAACTGAGAGCTGCAGCTCACTGCTGCCACACAGCATCACAACAGAGTATTTTGCTGCATATATGGCTACCCTGGAAAAATATCCAAATTCACAGCATGGTTTCTTTCCCAAAGTAGCTGGGACTATAGGCACATGCCACCAGGGCCAGTTAAATTTTTTATTTTAATTTTTGTAGCAACATAGGGTCTTGCTGTGTTGTCCAGGCTCACAGTACAGTTTCTAATGAATGTGTATCACTTCACCACATGGCAAATTAAAAAAATTGTAAGTCAAATAGAATTGTAAGCTGGGGACCATCTGTACTTCTTTTCTTCTCCCATGATTTTATTTTCATGCTACAAAAGTACACTCATATCAATATTTCCTTCTTTCAAATTTTCCTTCACCTGCCTAATTCTGTTTATCCTTCAAGATTTATCTTAGATGGCACCATCTTCAGGAAGCCTTCCCTGATTTCCCAGATTAAAGGAGTTGCTCCGTTTCTGGGCTCCCCAATCCACTGTGCATATGATTACCTGGGTAATTTCCACACTCTACTTAAATCAATGCTTTCTGGAAATAGTTTATTTTCCTAATTAGACTATGAACTCCTTAAAAGCCCAGGCTTCATCTTCCAGCTCTGCATCTGCAGGACAAGGGTACACAGTCAGTGGCCAATAAATGTTGGTGAAGAGAGGAAGAGAGAGGGAATAAAATAAATTTTATGTCTATTTTCTCCATCAATTCTCTTCTCCTTCATCCTCATGTCATGTCTTCCTATTACTTCTCTCCAAACACTAATACATCATCTTTATCCTTCTCTTCCTAGTTTCAATTCACAACTTGCAATATCTCTCTTGGGGTCCTAACTATTGCAAAAATGCTGATCTGGTGTGTGAGTAGCACAGGTTTCACAGTTTGTTGCTCCTTAGCATTGCAAAGAAGAGGATTGTTTTATCTGGCGCTGGATTAGTCTCCATTATATCTCCTCTTCTGTTTTAGCTAGGGATTTTTAACATGATTGAGTTTTACCTAGTTTTCAATGTTAGCAGCTGGGTAAACATACTTTCTGCAACACCCTGGATAAAATGGCAAACTCCAGGGGAAAGTCTTCTACCTTTAGATTAATAAAAAAGACTTGCTCACAGCCCTGGCCGGGGAATAGTAACACCTGAGAACATTTGAGGGGAATTGTGTGTGCTGGCTGTGGAAAACGCAGCTGATGACCAAAACAGGCAGCCGCTGTCCTGAGCGAGGCTGACCGCCCTCAGAGAGTAGCTTCAAACTGTACTTAGCAAGAATAACAGACAAGTGAGGTAAGTGACTGACAATTCTGGTAGGTACTTCCAAAAAAGCCTGCACTTTTCATAGGAGAATCACCTGATTCTAAAAAACATAAATGAAGGCTTACAAGGGACAGGGAGGGGAGTACTCAAAAATTGCTCAGGGAAAATACTTTGGAAGGAAGATTTTGAAACACAATAGGAAATTCACGTGTATATTTACAAGCACCAACTTCGTAAAAATCCATGAATGCTTCTGTTTTCACTGTCTTCAAATTGGGTACAAAGGAGGAGAAACCTTTTTAAAACAAATACAGTGAGTTCATCATTCCTAGAGTTTGTTTTTAAACTTATCTGCTGTGCAAATTCACTCTCATGAATCCCTCCATATTTTTACATGTTTTAAAGATTTTCTAAAATAAAAATATCAGGCAAGGAAAGTATCTATAAGTATTAAAGGAAAGTGCTTGTGATGTAAGGTTTAATAGAAGACAACAGGCAAAAACACGATAGACCGACATGGTAAAGTCGATTATCTGTGAGTGGCTACAGTTACTAAAAATATGTTTTTACTATGGAAATGACTGGCAAACCGCATTTAAAAAATTGGAGCATGTATATCAACATGTTGAAAAAATACAATAAATGAGTAACAGGCACAGTCTGTAACTGCAATACTTTTGCAAAATAGAAATTTTTAAAAAGTGGTTATTATGAAAAATATGGAAAACTAACTTCTTAGGCTCACTGAAACAAATGTGTTAAGGAATAGTTCAAAAATAACCACTACAATGTCTTCTAGAAAGTCTGCAATGGTTACCAAATGAAAATTCAGGAGGGCAAGGATTCTTTACTGTATTTTACTGCTATATTACTAGTGCTCAGAACAGTTCATGGCACACAGTAGGTATTCGATAAATGCTTGTTGAATACATGAGAGACTGAATAAATGGAGGAGAAGCATAGACCATTTCAACCTAGCCCTCTGGTCTCTCCAGGTAAGAAACGGGGTCTTCCTAACTCCATGTTGCTGAAATGCTTTGACCTCTCCTCTACTAGGTAGAGCACTCCCTCCCTTGATGCTCTCTCTTCAAGTTAAAGAGAAAAAAGTTGCTAATAAGCAAATCCATTTTATGCACCCCCCCACAAAAAAAATCCTTTATTTCACAAGTTTAATAAACTACTTTGTCATAAAGGCTTTCATTATTTCATGACGTGATCTGCCTGCCATGGGCTCCCACTCTCTCTGAACCAACCTAACACCCCTCTTCTCTTGCTCCCCCAGATCCAAGCACACTGTCCTCTGAGTTACTCCATAAACTCTGCCTGGAATGCATCTCCCAGATGCCTGCCAGCCTCCCTCAGACATTTTCTCTCATTTCTTGCAGGATTCTGCTCAAATGTCACTTTCACAGAAAAGCCCTCTGTGACCAGGATAAATGAAAAACCCAGCTTCACACTTAACTTCTGGCATTCTTCCTTATCCTGGCCTGCATTATTTTTCATGGATACACTTGGTCTGTTTCATTCACTTCTCTATCCCCAACGCTTGCAACAATGCCTACTACACAGTTAGTGCTCAATAAATATTTCTTGAGTGCATAAACAAACAAGGACACAGTCATATTTTATGTGCCACTTCAGGGAAGCAATATGAGAGATGAAAAAGGTGTTACAGTTTGAATACCATTTCTAACTATTCACTATGTGCCTGACCTGGAGACCACCTCCCTAAATGTCAGAATTTTCATATCAAGTGGGAATAGTAACACTTATTTGGCATGTACTTGGCAGCCACCAAAGACTGGTTCCACCCCTTCCTTTCTCCCTGACTCCTTTTTTGTGGCTGTAAGCTAATGTAACACTTTTGTTAGGAAATAAAATGCCTGCAAGTTCTGAGGTGACTGTGCAATGCCTGTGCTGAGCAAGACAAGAATGTTGAGAAGGCCCTGGAGAGTATCATTCATAATGACAACCAACATTGATTGTACTTCCGTATGACAAGGGACAAGGCACAAAAAGGACAACTTTCTTTTCTAAAGGTGCCATCATCTGACTGGGAACAGAGGCTTCTAGAACTGGCCTTGAAACATGACTAAGTTTCAGAATAGTGGTAATCCTGAGAAGCATTTCAGAGAGGAAACTAAACCAATAGGGAGGGTGACTATAGCAGGGATGTCCTTTGGAAACATGTTAGAAGAAGAGTGGACAGGAAAGGTGATGTCAGATTATGGAAGACCCTGCATGCCAGGCTGGAGGCTATGTCTAATCATGTAATTTATGAAGCACCACTAATATTTTTGAATACTGGAAAAACAGAATCATATAATGAAAATGACAAATTTTAAAGAACGTGTAGAGACTTCTCAAAGCCAAGCACTAAGCAATACTAATGATCCTAGTGCTATTTGTTTGGAAAAATAAATGATAAGCTTATAAACTGGAATGAATCAATATTCTAATTCTAATCTTCCCAGATCATCACTATTTGAACTACCTTGGAGGAGAAGAGACATGCTAGAAAAGACTTGGAGAACTGCAACCCATAAGAAAGTACCAAAAAATGTCAGTGCACTAGCAGAAGAGAGCACAAAAGCTAGCCTCCAAGCAGCTATCTGCGGTCTGTGTTTTAACAGCAGTACCAATGATGATGTGACCTCCTTATGAAATTTCCTCTCCTAGGACTACCCCCTCCCCCAACCCAGTCTCTTCTTTGCACATTGATTCCTTACTTATTGTTAAGTCTGAACAAAAATATAACAATCTTATGAATACCAAAATGCTGAAACTTCTACTTCTGTATATAAAAGAACAGAAAGAAGAAGGTTGCAGATTATTTAACTCACACCAAAGAGGGAAAATGGAAATGAGTATGTTACAGATGCTACTAAAAGTCATTCCACAGTTGAACTCCATTACAGAATTTAACAAGGAATAAAAGTTTTAAAACATAGGAAACCAATCTAGGTATCATATTTTTCTTGGGATCTACTCTTCTTGCAGCATGGTCATGATTTATTCAGATTATCAAAGAGCTTCTGATAAGGTTCTCACAAGTGGTTATTATTGAAACTTGGTAACCATAGTGTGAAAGGAAAAAGTTTTATCAATTAACTATATGAATTACAAATGATTGAGAGGCATAGAGGCAAAAAGAAGAAATAAATGGGCAATTCTCATGTGGAGAAAAGTTAGTCATTGAGGGCTCTGGGGCTTCGCGGTGGAATCAGAGTTATATTTAACTAGGGACCAGAAAAGGGCACCCAGTTCTCCTTCCCCCATTCTGTGTCTATCAGTCCCACAACACACAGTCCCTATTGATGTGAACAGCATTTGGCACATGGAAAAGATACAGGCAGTGTTTAAAATCACAAAAGTGTTTAAAGTTACAAAAGTATTTCAAATCCAGGAAAGAGAAAATAGATAGATGAATGTTGATTCAGATATTCCTGAAGACATCCCCAAATATAAAGACAACAAAAATAAAAACAACAGCAGAATTTTAGTTCTTATAACTTTGATGCATACTACATAGAAACACATGAGCCTTTTCAAAAGACTGGATATGGTATTTAAACAAAATTACCTAATCTATTGGCATGATGAGAGCAAATTTTCAATAGAAGAAAAATTCATGTGGGCATTTCGATCCACAAAAGCCACAAAGTCTATTTGTACAGATTCAGAAGACATGTAAAGGCAAACAAAAAGTGAAACTGACATGGAACAGTAAGAATAATTACTTTTTTTCAGACAAACTTGAAAAATTGGTACAGGTATTACAAATAAATAACCTAACATTAATGGAAAAATTTGGCATTTGCAAAGATCCAGAAATAACATCATGATTCACAGGAGTGGCTCAGAAATGCAAACCAACTCTTGGTTTCACCTCTCTTTGCCTTGTTTTCCTTACATGTAAAATGGAAATAACAGAACTTACCTCACAGGATGATTATGAGGATTAAATGAGATAATGTATCTAAAGCATTTAACACAGTGAAAGTATGAAATAATGTTAAATTATTATTGTTGTTGTTGTATTTATGATAAACTAAACCCAAACAGCTACAGGACACAGAGAAACAACCTAATTCAAGTCATGGTGACTTTCTTATTTATACCATTGTTATGACTCAGTACTTAACAAAGCATATAAAATGTGTTCAAGTGCTTCTAAACAAACAAACAAAAAAAACCCGCAGCTTTAAAATCTCTCCACTAGCCAGTTTTGTAAAATGGAAGAGAATTACAAATTGATCTCAAATAAGCCAAGAAAAAAACCCACAAAACACCAGATAAATGCTTATCATATATTAATTCTTAAATAGATGAATACAAGATCCAAACTTACCGTTCAGATAATATTTTAATAAGCTCTTTTCTATTCTGTACCCGAAGGTGGTTAGTTTTATACTTGGAGTCATCAATCAACTCAGGCAAATCCAAGATCTAAAAGGGAAAAATAATTTTCAAGTATAAGAAGTAGATTGTTCTTGTACCTGCCTCTGGGTGCCAGTGTTCAGGTCTTGTCTCTCCCTTCTCAAGAACATTCCTTGCTGGTCTTTATGCCCCTCAACAAGGACATATGGAGGGAACAAGCACACAGTTAGGATGGATCATGCTGGTGAAAGGGTTTGTCATTCATAAGAGGCTTTTACTACATTTAAGCAAATATTCTTCCATATAGGAGAACAGCAAAATATCCCCATAAGTCTTATGCCAAATATGAGAATATAGGAAACATGTTATCAGATTCCCACAGAAAAAAAATCTTGTTTAGAGGAAATAGGGAGAGAGATGCTAAACTGGGTAAAATGGACCAAATTTTAAAAACCAATATCATAAGTGCATACCTACATGTATCTTGTATACAGTCAACATGCACCTTGTAGATATATTCACTTATTTATTCCACATGTAAATAAAATACTGTGATCTTCCCAGGTTGTCCTATGCAAAATGTTCTAAAAGCTGCTAAAATAAAGTAAAAGCAAATACATTTGCCCAAATTCTCACCATTTAAACAATAGCAAATTAAAAGATCTTCTTCTTATAGAAGTATCACTATTTTTTATTAATATATCTCCCTGAAGTAATACCAACTAGAAATGCTTTTATAGATTTCCTCTTTTGCTCCTCCTCAATAAGGGGAAAATCTATCTTGCAAGTCTCTTTGGACAACGGTCAATGTTAACAAGACTATAATGAAAGTACCAAGTGGATTTGGAATGGAAAAGTTTTACAAAGACTGTGTAGAGGCAGTGCTTGGCAGTTGTGTTGGAAAGTTACAAGGAGCATTTACAGCCTGGGGGCAGGCCATGCGGCCTACAGAAAGCTTCATTGTCTTTATTAATGTATTTGCAAAGGAGAGAGAAGTGAAGAAGATTCCCCTGAGTAAAGAGACCATCTCAGTGGTGTAATTTCTTTCACATGTTTCAGTTATTTCCTTTAGGAATAATAAAGACAGCATTATTCTCTCAGATTTTAAACACCAACACCACGTACAGCACCCTTTCTAGAAATTTCCCTGTCATAACACCTGATCCAAGAATTGGCCTCAAGCCTTCTCTAGCAGTTAGACACCCTCCCTCCCTAAGAGTGAATAAGTCATTCCAAAAAAAAAAGCAAGTGTCTTCACTAAGTCACAGGTTAAATTTACAAACTTGGCCTTACCCAAAAAGCACCATCAGCAACAAAAAATTACACAGTGACCACACTTAAGGGTAACTGGAATGCCCATGTGTCCACTGTATTTGACTTAATGGGACTCTTTTCTGTTTCAAAGATGGTGTGAAATTGTTGGCCAAAGTAATAATCCTTCCATCTTCAACTATGCCAGCTAACATTCAAAATGTTTCTAGAGAGACAGCTTTCAAGGACTGTGATCATAACTATTATTTTGGAGCTTAAATTTAAAAAGAGTGCTGCCTGGGATAAAACAAAACAATGTACATGAAAATGCTTGACATATTAAGCAGTAAATAAATGTGAAGTATTCCAACTAGGTACTGTTTCCCCCAAAAGAAATTTTTTTTTTTTTTTTTGAGACAGAGTCTCACACTGTTGCCCAGGCTGGAGTGCAGTGGCACGATCTCAGCTCACTGCAACCTCCGCCTCCCAGATTCAACGGATTCTCCTGCCTCAGCCTCCTGAGTAGCTGGGATTACAGGCATGCATGCCATCATGCCCTGCTAATTTTTTGGATTTTTAGTAGAGACAGGTTTTCACCATGTTGGTCAGGCTTGTCTTGAACTCCTGACATCAAATGACCCACCCACTTCAGCATCCCAAAATGCTGGGATTACAGGCATGAACCACAGAGTCTGGCCACAAATTTTTAAAAAGCATATATTGGTTCAAAAAAGAAAGGAGGGAGGGTTCCGCAAAAAAAAATGAAGAGACATTGGCAAAAACAAAAAGAAAGAAAATAACAAAACACCATAAACTGAGTGACAAACATTTTCTAAAAAGGGGAAAAGAGAGAAAAAATAATGAAGACCCATGATAATAAAAACTGCAAGTGTTTTAACATGCCTGTCATCTAAAGCCCCCCCTTGTAGCAAAAACCAAAATCCTTAAGATAGTCTGAAAAGTTCTACACGATATGGTGCTATTACCTCTCTAACATCACCTCTTACCATGCTCTCCTCCCTTGCTCATTGCTGCAGCCATTTCATCTTCTTGCTGGACCAGGAACATGTCTATTCCACTTCAGCCTCAGGAGTTTTAAAATAGCTATTCCTTTGCTTGGAACATCTTCCACCAGACATCTAGTCGACTAGCTCCTCCTTTCCTTTGTTGAGTCGACTCAAATTCAACTTCTTAATGCAACTACCCTGATTACCCTACCCCCACCACAGGCCACCCCACCCCACTCAACACTGACTGCCCTGATTCCCTCTTCCCTTGCCCATTTTTTCCCATAATATTTATCACCTAACATATTTATCATGTTTATTACTCCATATCTGTCTGCCCTGCTAAAATGTATGCTTCACAAAGTCAAAATATTTTAAATGTTTTGTTCACTGGTATAGCCCAAATGCTGACAACACATTCTTCAACTGACAAGCTCACAGATAAACAATGTGAACACTTCCAGGTGTATGATATTTCAGACATTATTTTTTGCATATACCTTATTCCATTGTGTCTAAAATCACTTTTTAGCTGCAGCCAGGCACGGTGGCTCATGCCTATAATCCCAGCACTTTTGGGAGGCCGAAGCGGGTGGATCACCTGAGGTCAGGAGTTGGAGACCAACCTGGCCAACATGGTGAAACTGCATCTCTACTACAAATACAACAATTAGCCAGGCATGACAGTGAGTGCCTGTAATCCCAGCTACTCAGGGGGCTGAGGCACAAGAATCATTTGAACCCAGGAGGCGGAGGTTGCTGTGAGCCAAGATCACACCACTGCACTCCAGCCTGGGCAATAGTGTGAGACTCCATCTCATAAATAAAAATAAATAAATAAAATATATAGGTGCTTCTTAAAAGCTATATGGTCTCTTGAAAGAGTTGTTTGTCAGGAGAAAATTATGAAGAGTTGTCATTGACTGTAAGTCATAATGTTCATATACACCGCCATCACTTTATGTGCATTACTGATACAACACATGTTAAGTTTAATTGCCATTTAAAATGGCATCCAGTATAATAGAATATATAACTCAGTACTGAAATAAAAGATCTTTGCATATGCAGGAAGGTGCAGAAACAGAGAATCACTTGCAGCATAAGAACTACTGGAATCTAGTTTTTAGATAAAGGAAAAGGCAACATCTCTCTCGTGAAATGTGAGGTTTCACAATTTCTCAACAAATTCAGATCATCTGATCTTCCCTCTGCCGGTATAAATGTTAAATAAGTATTTGCACAAGAATTTGTTGCAAACAAGTTTTCTGAGATGACAAAAATTGGTCCATAGTTAATATAGCCCCACTCCAGCTTTCTTTTCATTAGCGTTTGCCCCTTTTGTTTGTGTTTGTATATTTTTCCATCCTCTTACTTTAACTTGACAGTATCATTATATTTGATGTGAATTTCAAACATGCATTGGACAGCATAGAGTTGGGTCATTTTTTTCTGACAACTTGTTTTAATTCATAATATTAAGATCATTCACATTTAATGTTATTCATATTTTTGAATGAATTAGATCTATCAGTTTATTCTTTTTTCCGTTTATTCGTGTTTTGCTTTCTGGTCTTCTTTAGAGTTGTTACTATTACATTTACCTATTTTGATTTTGGCTATATTTCTGCATAGATGTTTAATGATAGATGTTTATTGCTTAGGGGATCATAATGCATATACTTTTCACAGTGTAGTTAGAATCAAAATTTTACCACTTCAAGTGGAATATAGCAAACTTACTGCAATATAGTCCCTTTACTCTCCCCATTTTATGTTGTATTTATCTGTACGTTAGATCTACATACACCGAAAATCCCATCAGACAGTATCTTAATGTTTGCTTTCACCCATCAAATATTTCAAAGAATTCACTAGGAAAAGAACAGACCATTATATTCACCCAGATATTTACTATTTATGTTGCTTTTCCTTCATTTCTCATGTTTCCAGTTCCCTTCTGACAACATTTACCTTCTGTAAATGAAAAAATTCCTTGAAAAATTATTTTAGAGCAAGTCAGCTTGGTTTTCCTTTATACAGAATGTCTTTATTTAACCTTCATTTCTTAAGGATATTTCTACTGGATATTGAAATCTAGGTTGGCATTTCTTTCCATTCAGCCTTTTAAACATGTTGTGCCACTTCTTCCCTAGCATTAATTTCTGACAAAAAAAATATGCAGTTAATTGAGTCACTGATCCCTCATAGATAATACATTCTTTTTGTCCTCTGAGTGTTTTTCTGGATGATTTTTGTGTATCCATTGTGTTACAACTGCCTATAGTATTGAGTGCAGTAACATGTACATGCTGTACAGATTTATAGCCTAGGAGGAACAGGCTATCCCATATAGCCTAAGTGTGTAGCAGGCTATACCATCTAGGTTTGTGTAAGTACACTCCGATATTCACACGCCACCACCAACTGACACATTTCTCAGGACATATACCTGTTGTTAAGGGACACATTATGTATTCATGCATAGATTTGTTTCAGTTTATCCCATTTATGGTTTGCCGAAATTATTAAATCTATGGGCATTTAACTGTTACCAAATTTGGTATATATACAATTGTTATTTCTTCAAATATTTTCCAGCATGTACACTTTCTCCCCTCATTCTGGGACTACAATGACATAAATATTGGACTTTTTGTTATTGTTGCACAGGTTCCTGAGGATCTGTTATTTTTTGTTTTGAGTAGGAAGGAGCTATCTTTTGTTCTCTCTACTGTTCACATTGAATAATTTCTATTGATCTATCTTTAAGTTCCTTGTCATCTTCATTGCACTATTGAGCTCAACCGGTGAGGTGTAATTTTTTTCTTGGTTATTATACTTTTAAGTTTTTAATTTTCCCTTCGGTTCTTCTTCATATCTTGTATTTCTTTGCTGAATATTTCTATATCCCATTTATTTAAATGGTATTTGTGATGCTTTTTAGAACATTGTTATAATAACTATGTAAACATATTTGTGAGTTAATTCCAACATCTGCATCATCTTCGCATTGGCACTGATGGCCTTTTCTCATGCAAGTTCTGGTTCTTCATATGCTGAGTAATAATGGATTGTATCCTGGACATTTTGAACATTATATTATGAGTCACTGGGTCTTGTTTAAATTCTAAGGAGAATTTTCACTCTTGCTGATTTAGCAGACAATTGACCTGGTTACATCCAAGCTGCCAGTTCTAACTCAACTTCTGTGTGCTCTGATTCTCATGTTGATTAAGTTTTCAAAGCCTTTGCAGTGTTATTTGAATCTGACTAGTATGTGCCAAACCTAATGGTCATACGACAACCTGGGCAGTTGTCTATTTATTAATTCAGTTCCTATCATCTTTGGTATGCTGATTAGGATCAAATTAGTGCATATGCAAGTAAGGGGTGATCCCAAGAGTTCATAAACAACATAAAGGATAGCGTTGTCAAGATCTTCTCTTGGCAATCTCTCTAGCATTTTCCAGTTGCCTGGGGCTCCTGCTTTAGTTATCCCACTCCCCAGCATGGTTTCAGGGCAGAGGCAATGCAATGGGAGGATGGAGGGGAAAAAAGCAACAAGGAATCACTCCTTTCTTTGGGATCACAGCTCAGGAATGAAGAAAGTTCTTCTTTCGCAAAGTTGGCTCCTGCTCATCTGCTGTTTCCAATACAGAATTACTTGGGGTCTGGGGCATAAGAAAATGGAAAGGAAGGGAAAACAAACTATATCCATACTCTCTCTGATATTACAGCTCACTTTTTCATGTTCTTTTCACCAGGAATAAAGAGCATTTCCTGGATATCTGCTGCGTTGCTTGGTGCTCACTTCCAGGTTTCACGTTCAACTATACTCGAGTGAAGGAATAACTGGAGGGAAAAGCTGGTTAAGTTGACTGCCGGTTAGAGGTACTTGAAATTTGGGTGTTCTCCCCTAAATCTCTTACTATTTACTTTTCAAAGTCTTTTAATACATGCTTCATGGACTCATGCAATTCTGTCCAGGTATGATCACTGTGCTCAGGGTAAGTGGGAAAAGTGTATTTACTCTATCCTCCTCAGAACCAGAATCTTCACATCTAATTTTCATAGATGTCATTTATGAAGTGCATATGAGCAAGGCCTATTCTAAGTGCTTCACTTCTCTAACATTTTCCAAACCCCTAAGTTGTATATAAGTATAATTACATATTATAATCTTCATTTTATACATAGGAGAACAGATGCTTAGAAAAGATGAAGGACCTTGACAGCGTTCACCTACCCACTAACAAGACTTACAGTAGGCCTTAAACATTATACCTTGGATATATTATATTTTGGAGCAGGCAGTTTAAAAACCTGCTCCAAAATCACCTACAGTCCTTCTTAAAACTGAAGTTTCCTCTATCTCACCCCAGACATACTAAAGTAAAATCTTTGGGAATAGTGTTAAATAACGTTCCTATGCATACTACATTGAGAACCAATGTATAGTCTCTCCAACAAAAGAAGCCTTCGATCTACATTACTTTCAAAAGGATGTCAATATTCAATATTTCATATAGGAATACCCATTAGGGGTGGCATCCATCGGCTTAAAATAGCTTACATATGCTCACTTTCTTACTTTGCCATATCATGGTAAGGAACATTAAGTAGGACTTGTTATGAACAAGATTCACTTTATACACAAGAAGATTTTCTGGAACCTCACACTGACACCCAACATTCTTACTCTCATCCAACTCCTTACAATGAAAGCTCGCTAATACAGCTCCTCCCCAAGAATTATCAATCAATCACTATATGAATTCTATTTTGGAAAGAGACTAAGCATAAGTCAATTCCATTCATTTGTCACAGACAGTACTGCCACATTTCTCCCCAGGAAGTAAAGCTGTCCCATCTTTCCTGATGGAGTGTACTTGACAAAAAAACAGTTTTGAGGGGCTCGCTGTGAAGAACTGGGAACCCCATCTTCTATAAGCCCAGTTTGAATAACAAGGCCCTCAGTAATAAATAAATATGAGTAAAAAAAACACAGAAAACAGCTTAGAAGAAATCCACACACTACACATAACTGGGAAGGAAGAAAACCTTGCATCAGAATGAAGGAACAGATGATTTTTCTTAGGTAAGAAGGTATTTAGGACAAGTTTACATGTAAGGGTGTAATTACAAAGATTTGAAAAAGTCAATCAGATTGCAACATTCACACAGAATGCCTAGCTAATAATGTAAATAACTCAAGAATCCTGTACACATAAATCTTCTGAGAATCTAAAGGAGTTTTATAGACATTGGATTAATGGCT
The DNA here is from genome assembly GCF_008728515.1 of Papio anubis. Lineage (NCBI taxonomy): Eukaryota > Metazoa > Chordata > Mammalia > Primates > Cercopithecidae > Papio > Papio anubis. Next base: position 110,197,094 of record NC_044979.1, on the reverse strand, counting down.
CATAACAGGGATTATCATTCCTAACTCTCATATGGGAAAATCAAGGTCAAGTGTGCCATTCCTAAGGCCCTCCAATAGTCTCCTTTATAAGCAATGTGTTATAACACACCATAACAATAAGTCATATTCCAATACTAAAACTTCTGACAAATAGTCTGCTTTGAAATAAGAACCTTTGTTGAAAACTGTTCTTATGGATATTTATGAGGAAGTTCAAAAGTGTTAACTTGATCAGCAGTAATGAATCAAAAATACAAAGAATTCAGTACAGTTATTTTCAAAACTAAAGAGTATGTCAAGCAGTAATTTTCGCTGCCAGGTCCTCCCACCCCCAACCCCACCACTTTCTGGAGAAAGAAAACTCCAAAACATATGGCCCAGGAAGAAAATCTGTACTCGTTTATAGGAATGAACTGGCTTTTACATCTCTGCAGTTAGAGTACGCAAATGACTTCACAGGCAACAGCTTCCGTATGTTTCATATTTTTAACATTGACCGTTCATAATAAAGATTCTTTGATCCCAGATCAAATGTTTGAATCGATTTTCCCTACATTTACTCAGAGTCACCATTTAAAAAGCTCCCCTCTTTCCCACCTCAGATGTTTCAGCCCTTCCTGCAATCAGAACTGTCTCCATTTGTCACCTTCTCCATGGTCCTTCCCACCCCTTTGCTGTGGTTTTTAGCTCTGCTCCCTAACTTCTCATACAAAAGAGGCACAGTAATAAATAATTTTTGTACATAATAAGTTAACTACAGTAAATGAGATTCAGGATTTCATAGGCATCTTTTTTTTTTTTTTTTTTTTTTCTGAGACAGTGTCTCCCTCTGTCCCTAGGCTCCAGTGCCATGGTGCAATCTCAGCTCGCTGCAACCTCTGACTCCTGGATTCAAGCAATTCTCCTACCTCAGCTTCCTGAGTAGCTGGGACTACAGGCACATGGCCACCATGCCCGGCTGTTCGTATTTTAGTAGAGACTGGGTTTCACCATGTTGCTCAGGCTGGTCACAAACTCCTGAGCTCAGGCAATCTGCCCACCTCTCGGTCTGTCAAAGTGCTGGGATTGCAGGTGTGAGCCACCGCACCCGGCCCTCATAGTGATCTTTAATAACACCAAAAGCTCATGGTAAAATTTAGTATAAAAACTGATTGTCTCTCAAAAAAAAAAAAAAAAAAAAAAGAAAGAAAAAAATTCTTAACAGGTAAGGCCTTTGGATATATTTAAGAAAAATAAAAATAAACATTCCCTGGATTAAAACTAGAAAAAATGAACAGATACCTAAGTTCTAAAATTAAAACAAAACACCAAAGTCTTGGTAACTCATATAAACATCAAGTGAAAAAAAAAAAAAAAAAAGTCTAGTAGGCCAGGTGCAGTGGTTCCACCTGTAATCCTAGAACTTTGGGAGGCTGAGGTGGGCAGATCGATTGAGGTCAGGAGTTTGAGACCAGCCTGGCCAGCATGGTGAAACCTCATCTCTACTAAAAACACAAAAATAGGCAGGCATGGTGACGTGCACCTGTAATCCCAGCTCCTCTGGAGGCTGAGGCAGGAGAATCGCTTGAAGCAAGGAGGTGGAGGTTGCAGTGTTCCGAGATCGCTAAGTCTAATAAATGCTACAAGTTTAGAATATCCCTAAGAATAAATTATTTAAAATGATTCCAAGGCCTTTATTTTAAGGCCTTGTTGAGAAGGAACAATTTTAATATAATCTTAATTCCTAAAACCTTGAAACATAAATTCTTCAGAAAGGTACTCATTAAATAAAAGTTAAGTTGAAAAACAGTTTCAAAATTTCCAGTAGTAAATAAAATAAATATGGGAGTAGCTTAACTATATATGGGTCCAATTAACCTGATATAGTAAAAGAAGAAGGTAGAGAACGAAAGGAAGAAAGGAAGGCAGGAAGGGAAGGAGGGAGGGGAAAAAAGAAAAAAATACCAGTGTTAAAAGTCCCTTTAAAAATGATTTTTTTTTCACCCATTTTGTTTGGACTGGTAGGCAGGTCAAGTTTTAGGACAATTTAAGCTACTACGATTCTTCATTTTAAAATGCAGTCAGATACCACAAAAAAACACAGAATGCTAATTTGGACTCTGCCTTATCCTTTATAAGCATGAAAATCCTATACTTTTAGGTGCTAATACAGGAGGCCTAAGTTGGTTATGACCTGGGCAAAACTGAATTTTCCCTGGCTTTGTACAAGATCATAGACCAATCCCAATAATTATAGATTACCTTGCACACAGTGGCAAACTGCTGGTTATTTCCTGCTCCAACTACGATATAGCCATCCTTGGTTTTAAAAGCCTAAAAGAAATAAATACATGGGAAATATTATTTATATGTTGACAAGACCACAAAAGTTTACTTTAATTTCTAAAATATCTATATAGAAAGCTTGTTCTAAAGCAATGTTATTAATTCAATAACAATTAATTTGTATCTTTTTCATATATGTATATATATAGTATATCTTCCGCAAAAGATATACTACATATATACACACTGGCTAAATGTCAAACATTCAATAGCCACATGTGACTAGTGGCTATTGTATTAGCCAGCACAGACAGAATATTTCCATCATCACAGAATAGATCTCTCTCTCTCAATATATATGTATCTATATACAAACACACACATATATGCACACACGTATGTATGTGTATATGTGTGTGTGTGTCTGTGTGTGTGTATGTGTGTGTGTGTGTGTGTATATATATATATTTGATGAAAGGGTCTGGCTCTGTCACCCAGGCTCCCAGGATGGAGTACAATGGCATGATCTCAGCTTACTGTTCCACCTCCCAGGTTTAAGCAATCCTCCTGCTTCAGCCTCCTGGGTATCTGGGACTACAGGTGCATGGCACCACGCTCAGCTAATTTTGTCCTTTTTGTAGAGATGGGGTCTCAATATGTTGCCCAGGCTGGTCTTAAACTCCTGGGCTCAAGATCTGCCCACGTCGGCTTCCCAAAGTGCTGGGATTACAGGCATTAGCCACCGTGCCTGGCCCTTTTTCTTTTATATATGGATAGTTGGTTTCATTTAGATCGTTCTAAGCATTTCCTAGCTCTTCCGCTGTTACAACATTTGTCAAAAAAATAAAAAAGAGTGATTCAAAAAAATAAAGAAAATTCATTATAATGTACAAAATAAAATACTATATCCATTATGGTTTGGATCAATTAAGAATTTTTTGTTTTATTTTCATTTTTTTTCCCCTGTAGGGCAAAGAGCATTATAAGGCAAGAAGCATTATGTTTCTACAAAGTGTAAGAAGCATAGATAGAAAGAAGGGAGAAGCAAAGGAAGGAGAAAGGAAGGAAGGAAGGGAGGGAGGGAGGGAAAGAAGGAAGGAAGGAAGGAAGGAAGGAAGGAAGGAAGGAAGGAAGGAAGGAAGGAAGGAAGGAAGGAAGGAAGGAAGGAAGGAAGGAAGGAAAGAAAGAAAGAAACTGGGAGAGGGAAGGAAAGTGACCTCATGGAGCTACATCACTTCTTTCAAGAACTCAAATATAGTATTTTGGGCACTCTTTAATTTTAGTGGCAAAAATGGACACATCAGTATCTCTCTGGACATCATGTGGCTTATGTACCTAAAAATATCTGTCCTTTTTTGGTGACAGGTTCCTGTGGACAGCGACAGACACTCTAACCACCCAGTCCTAGCCCCACTGGAGGATGTTTTAGCACTTCCTTCTCCACATATGATCACAGTGAAATCACAGGAACCAAATTTTATCCTCAGAAGGCCTCATTCCTACTTCCCCAAAGTAAATGAGCTATTTGAATTGTCATCCTTTCTACGTAAAAACTGCGCTGTATCTCCACCTATTTTTTCTTCACTTCCTCCTCCCTTTGAGAAAAAAGACTTTTTCTTGACTGGACTTACTGCTGGGCTGACGACCTCCACCTGCATCCTCCAGAACTTGCTTAATCATCTGTAATTTCTTCATTTCCACTGAATCCTTCTCTTCCGCCTACATACAGGCTCAGTTCTCCATAAAAATACCATTAACAACAATTGAACAGAATTTTGATCAATTCTGACACCACTTTCAAGCTATCTTGAATGTTCCTTTGTTTCCTTCATCTATAATGACATAAGATTGCCACCTGCCCTCACTTCCTCACCAAGACTACATTCTAGTGCCCTCTGTCATCAGGATGCTTACTATCACACTGAACTATACTTTCTGACCCCTCTGTATTATTTGGTACTGTTAACCATTCCCTCCTTCATGAACCTGTCTTATCTTCAGGCTCTGTCCAAGTTCATCTCCTAGCTCTCTGTTTTGCTCCTACCCTTTCTGCAGGATTTTCTTCTCCTAAGCCTTCAGCATTTCTTAAGCATCTGCCTTTGATCTTTCACTTCACTTGCTTATTATGGTAGCCACTAGCCACATGTGATCATTAAATTTAAATAAATTGAAATTAAATTAGCCAGTCACTAAAGGTCAAATATTGTGATTCTATTTATATGAAATGACTAAAATAGGCAAACCCATCAAGACAGAAAAAAACACTAGTGGCTGCACAAAGCAGTGGAAGCTGGGGGAAGATGGGGAGTGATTGTTAATGAATACAGGGTTTCTTTTCAGGGCAATGAAAATGTTCTAAAATTGACTGATGCTTGCACAACTCTGAATACACTAAAAATCACTGGATTGTGCACTATAAATGGGTGAATTATATGGTATGTGAAGTACATTCCAATAAAGCTGTTATTAACAATTAACAATTCAGATCCCTAGTCACACTAGCTAAATGTCAAGCATTCAATAGCCACATGTGGATAGTGGCTATTGTATTAGCCAGCACAGACAGAGAGTATTTCCATCATCACAAAGTTCTTTTATACAGTGCTGATTGAGTGGAACTGGGAGATTGTATTGGTCATGTCTTCATTTCAGTCTTCATCATCCTAACATGATATCTGAAGAATGTCAGGCAATTAATAAATAGTAGGTAAATGCTAATGAATCAACCAAATGATTGCTTCCAGATAGCACAATGGTAGCTAAAATAGATGTCAAGTAATACATTATAACAAGGTTTTATTCTATTTACATTGTTGCTTGGTTTGGTAAGGAATGCTATTAAGGAGATATCACATAAACTCTTTTAAACATTCTCTCTTGTCCATGAGGGCAAAAGTAAAGTTAGTGTCATAGACAATGCATTAGTGTTTCTCAGACTACAGAAAGAAAATCTGCAACAAAGCTGTGGGTGAGGTACAAAGGATTTAGAGCTGAAGTATTGCAAGGAACCATTGACAACTGTGAAGTTATACAGGTTGTTTGCTTGCTTTTTTGTGGAGAAGGGTGAGGTGGGGGGTGAATAAGTAAATGTGAAGTAACAATCTGTGTTGGAACGTATAACGTGAAGAAAGGCTTTACAAATTTTGGATCAGTGACATGTCCAGTAAGTTTATATTTTCTGGGGTGTTCATTTCCTTTTCATAAGTAAAGAAATGCAAATGTTTCCCTGCAGCCTCCAAAATATATTTAAATATATATTTTATCAATATAAAAGTTTAAAATGTTTAAGAAGCTTCTAGATAGCTGAACATGCAGAGGTTCCTAAAGGATGGCATGCCCTGGGAGGGAATGGAAGGTGCATACCCCTCCCTATACTTTACCCTACACATCTCTTCATGTGGACACTTGTTAATATCCTTTATAATAAACCAGGAAGCACAATAGTTTTAAGCAAAGGTAACTAGTCAATGATCATTGAAAAGTGAAGAACTCATGGCAGCTGAGTCTCAGAATACAATCAGCCTAAAGATCATCAAATAGATTTTATAAAGATTCAGGTAAGATTAGGAGTTCTTTTTAATAATAATTTGTTCCCTGTTACTGCTACAGTATTTATTTAATAAACATATTTTAAATAAGAACTTTAAATAATAATATGTTATTGAGGACTTCTGCATCAATGTTCATCAGGGGTATTGGTCAAAAATTCACTTTTTTTGTTGTGTCTCTGCCAGGCTTTGGTATCAGGATGATGCTGACCTCATAAAACGAGTTAGGGAGGATTCCCTCTTTTTCAATTGATTGGAATAGTATCAGAAGGAATGGTACCAGCTCCTCTTTGTACCTCTGGTAGAATTCGGCTGTGAATCCATCTGGTCCTGGACTTTTTTGGTTGGTGGGCTATTAATTATTGCCTCAATTTCAGAGCCTGTTATTGGTCTATTCAGGGATTCAACTTCTTCCTCGTTTAGTCTTGGGAGGGTGTAAGTGTCCAGGAATTTATCCATTTCTTCTAGACTTTCTAGTTTATTTGCATAGAGTGTTTATAGTATTCTCTGTTGGTAGTTTGTATTTCTGTGGGATTGGTGATGATATCCCCTTTATCATTTTTTATTGCGCCTATTTGATTCTTCTCTCTTTTCTTCTTTATTAGTCTTGCTAGCGGTCTATCAATTTTGTTGACCTTTTCAAAAAACCAGCTCCTGAATTCATTGATTTTTTGAAGGGTTTTTGTGTCTCTATCTCCTTCACTTCTGCTCTGATCTTAGTTATTTCTTGCCTTCTGCACCAAATCCAGCAGCATATCAGAAAGCTTATCCACCATGATCAAGAGGGCTTCATCCCTGGGATGCAAGGCTGGGTCAACAGACACAAATCAATAAACGTAATCCATCATATAAACAGAACCAAAGACAAAAACCACATGATTATCTCAATAGATGCAGAAAAGCCCTTCGACAAAATTCAACAGCCCTTCATGCTAAAAACTCTCAATAAATTTGGTATTGACCAGACGTATCTCAAAATAATAAGAGCTATTTATGACAAACCCACAGCCAATATCATACTGAAAGGACAAAAACTGGAAGCATTCCCTTTGAAAACTGGCACAAGACAGGGGTGCCCTCTCTCACTACTCCTATTCAACATAATGTTGGAAGTTCTGGCCAGGGCAATCAAGCAAGAGAAAGAAATAAAGGGTATTCAATTAGGAAAACAAAGTCAAATCGTACCTGTTTCCAGATGACATGACTGTATATTTAGAAAACCCCATCGTCTCAGCCCAAAATCTCCTTAAGCTGATAAGCAACTTCAGCAAAGTCTCAGGATACAAAATCAATGTGCAAAAATCACAAGTATTCCTATACACCAATAACAGACAAAAAGAGGGTCAAATCATGAGTGAACTCCCATTCATAATTGCTTCAAAGAGAATCAAATAACTAGGAATCCAACTTACAAGGGATGTGAAGGACCTCTTCAGGGAGAACTACAAACCACTGCTCAACAAAATAAAAGAGGACACAAACAAATGGAAGAACAATCCATGCTCATGGAGAGGAAGAATCAATATCATGAAAATGGCCATACTACCCAAGGTAATTTATAGATTCAATGCCATCCCCATCAAGCTACCAATGACTTTCTTCACAGAATTGGAAAAACTACTTTAAAGTTCATATGGAACCACAAAAGAACCTGCATTGCCAAGACAATCCTAACCCAAAAGAACAAAGCTGGAGGCATCATGCTACCTGAGTTCAAACTATATTACAAGGCTATAGTAACCAAAACAGCAAGGTACTGGAACCAAAACAGAGATATAGACCAATGGAACAGAACAGAACCCTCAGAAATACCACCACACATCTACAACCATCTGATCTTTGACAAACCTGATAAAAATAAGAAAAGGGGAAAGGATTCCCTATTTAATAAATGGTGCTGGGAAAACTGCCTAGCCATATGTAGAAAGCTGAAACAGGATCCCTTCCTTACATCTTATACAAAAATTAATTCAAGATGGATTAAAGACTTCAATGTTAGACCTGAAATCATAAAAACCCTGGAAGAAAACCTAAGCAATATCATTCAGGACATAGGCATGCGCAAGGACTTCATGTCTAAAACACCAAAAGCAATGGCAACAGAAGCCAAAATTGACAAATGGGATCTAATTAAACTAAAGAGCTTCTGTACAGCAAAAGAAACTACCATCAGAGTGAACAGGCAACCTACAGAATGCGAGAAAATTTTTACAATCTACTCATCTGACAAAGGGCGAATATCCAGAATCTACGAAGAACTTAAACAAATTTTCAAGAAAAAATCAAACAACCCCATCAAAAAGTGGAAGAAGGATATGAACAGACACTTCTCAAAAGAAGACATTTATGCAGCCAACAGACACATGAAAAAATGCTTATCATCACTGGCCATCAGAGAAATGCAAATCAAAACTACAATGAGATACCATCTCACACAGGTTAGAATGGCAATCATTACAAAGTCAGGAAACAACAGGTGCTGGAGAGGATGTGGAGAAATAGGAACACTTTTACACTGTTGGTGGGACTGTAAGCTAGTTCAATCATTGTGGAAGACAGTGTGGTGATTCCTCAAGGATCTAGAACTAGAAATACCATTTGACCCAGCCATTCCATTACCAGGTATATACCCAAAGGATTATAAACCATGCTGCTATAAAGACACATGCACATATATGTTTATTGTGGCACTATTCACAATAGCAAAGACTTGGAACCAACACAAATGTCCATCAATGATAGACTGGATTAAGAAAATGCCGCACATATACACCATAGAATACTATGCAGCCAAAAAAAAAGGATGAGTTCATGTCCTTTGTAGGGACATGGGTGAAGCTGGAAACCATCATTCTGAGCAAAGTATGGCAAGGACAGAAAACCAAACACCGCATGTTCTCACTCATAGGTGGGAATTGAACAATGAGAACACTTGGACACAGGGTGGGCAACATCATACACCAAGGCCTGTCATGGGATGGGGGGAAAGGGGAGGGATAGCATTAGGAGATATACCTAATGTAAATGACAGTTAATGGGTGCAGTACACCAACATGGCAGATGTATACATATGTAACAAACCTGCACATTGTGCACATGTACCCTAGAATTTAAAGTATAATTTTTTTAAAAATGAGCTTCTTATAAGAATTTGGGACTTTTTAAGCTTTTTAACAAGGTTTGGAAACTACCAAATTAAGCCATTTTGCAAGTCTCAACTCCCAGGTAAAGTCTATGAGCTAGATTACCATCAACAACTTTTCTAGTAAAGAAGGCACTAAATGGTCCTATATAAAGACAAAAAAAAATAATAATATGTTATCACTATAGAAAATTGAGGAAGTACAGAAAAATATAAGATGGGAAAAAAACTGCATATCATCATCACCCAGAAGAAGCAACTATTAAATAGTATTCTTCTTTCTAGTTTCTTTGTATGTGCTTTTACATTATTAAGGAAACTACCTTTGAGAGAAATATGACAGAAAAATTATCAGTGAGTGAAATCTAACCTAACTGAGTCCATCTTGTTTCTAATTTCACAAGCTAACTGACTTCTTTAACTTTACAGTCTCTTCCAGAAGCCCTCCTTGCTCAGGCATCAAAACTGCCTTTTAAGACTAATGAAAGGATACAACATTAGCATTATAGGAGGGACTTGAATTCTGCTAAGACATGGCTTAGTTAAATGATAACCAGCATTGTTCCCTTGCTTACCTTTCTATAAGGATTTACTATTTCAGAAGTCAAAAGGTGTGTGACTTCCTAATTGCTCCTACAGATAACATCACTATCGTCAAAACCTCCTAAGATTGGTATTTGAGATATTTTTCAGACTTTGGCATTCTGGTGAATGATTTAACTCTACCCAGACCCGTGAGTCATAGGAAGGATCTAATACAACCAGTCCTGAGACCCCCACCCAGAAACTCACTCAGAGTACTAAGATAATTTGGATAATTTGGACACTGCTAAGATTTCATCCCCAACCAATCAGTAGCACCCAATCCCTCTCCCTTAGCCTGCCAAATTACTCTTTAAATCACTAAACTCCAAGCTGTTTGGGAGGCCGACTTGAGAAATGTCTCCCATACTTCCAAACTCCCATACTCCCATACTTCCCATACTTTCTGGCCCTGTGATTATTGAACTCTGTCTCTACTGTAACACTTGTTTCAGCAAATTGGCTCCATCTCTGCAACGGGCAAGAAGAACTGGTCAGGCAATTACATGAATATGTTACTATACATTAATTTCTAGACTGCATTTTTTTTTTCATTTAATATCTTATCACAAGCATTTTTAAATAGCATTGTTTTTAATGACACAAAATATCATTTTCAAAATTTGCTTCAACATTCTAAGTTCATTTAAACTGGAGGGTTTTTTTTTTTTTTTTTTTTTAGTTTGTTCTGTATTCAAATCAAGCCCTATTTCATATTGAAACTCTGAAGAAAATGTCTGGTCCAACTAAGATCCTTAAAAAGCCAACCTTACCCCAGTAAGGCCTGGAAGATAAAATAGAAAAATGAATCCCACCCAAGACATTTATTAATAATTAACCTGTGTGATATTAGACAACTTACATAATTTAAGAGTCTCAGTTTTGACATCTCTAAAATAGGAATGATCAGTAATAACCTTTAAAATTATTTTGACTAAGTTCATAAAGTACATTGATTCATGTATTTGGCAAATATTTATTGTTATAACTTAATATGTGCTAGGCTCTGGGTAGAATGGGTAGAAAATGACAAGACAAATGAGACATGCATTCTAATAAAGTACCAGACACTACTCAAACGTTCACATAAGTAATTATAAACAGTGACAGGCACTGGAAAAGAAAAGTACAAAACCCAATGAGGTATTTTTGTTTGTTTCTTTGGTTTTTTAAGAGACAGGGTCTCTCTCTGTCACTAACTGGTATAATCCTAGCTCACTGCAGTCTCAAACTGCTGGGCTTAACAGATCCTCCTCACACAGCCTCCTGAGTAGCTAGGACTACTCAGATGGAGTCTCATTGTGTTGCACAGGCTGGTCTCAAAATCCTGGCTTCAAGCAATCCTCCAATCTCAGGCCCCCAAACAATGAGATCTTAGGGTAGGTGGACCTAATGTTGTCTTGGTTGGGAGCTGTGAAGCCAGGAAAGAGTCCCTAGAAAAGTGATCCTAGAAAAGTGATCCTAGAAAAGTCCGTAGAAAAAGATTGAGATGGTAAAATTTACTGACTTGGTAATGGCTTGAATATCATGGTTGAGTGTTGAAATCTAAGGGAGAAAAAGGTGTCACGGATGATGCTTAAGTTTCTAAGGAGCTTTTGGGATAGTCCAGTGACAAGTTCACATGAGTAAGACTTGGGTATCAGGTGAAAGTCTGAACTGTGGATAAAAACTTGGCTGGGTGCAATTGCTCATTCCTGTAATCCTGGCACTTTGGGAGGCCAAGGCAGGTGGATCACTTAAGTCCAGGAGTTTGAGACCAGCCTGGCCAACATTAGCGAAACCCCATCTCTACCAAAAATCCAAAAATTAGCCGGGCATAGTGGTGCATGCCTGTAGTCCCAGCTACTCGGGAGGCTGAGGCAGAAGAATTGCTTCAACCCAGGAGGCAGAGGTTGCAGTAAACTGAGATCAGGTCACTATACTCCAGCCTGGACAACAGAGCAAGAATCTGTCTTAAAAAAACAAAAAACAAACAAAAAAAAAACTTGACTCATTTGCTTATTATCTATAATTGAAGTCATCACATGGACCAAATCATTTAGAAAGAAAGTTCACACTGCCGAGTAGGAAAAAAAGGGAGTTAAGTGAGGAGTCTGAAGGCCTCTCCCATTTGAAATCCAGGCCGAAGAGAAGTACTCAGAGAGTAAGATGAGGACTGAAGAATGCCTACAAAGTAGACTTCCATTACATCAGCAAGAGGTGTCTGGTGTCATCATGACAACAGAATGCAGTTTGGAGTGAATCACGGACTCCATAACTGTTAAGGAAAGGGAGCGAGCACATGCAGACATCTGTCTGAGCAGTCTGGCTGTGAAGCACAGGGATGAGCACGGACTGAAAGCACAGCGTGAGCATGGCTGCAGATAGAGGTCCCATGTCGAGGAAGACTCAGGAAGTTCCCACTGGATGCTTCTACCTTCTTATTAACTGAGGGAAGATTGGGGAGATAGGAGAATGAAAGACTAAAAAAGAGTAGAGAAGTTCTGACATATCACTGAAGACAGTGGCAGAGCACCGGGACCAGTGAACACAACTGGGATACTGACATTCTGAGAGCCCCACCGAGTGACTTTCTCCATCATCTCTCAGTTATCCAGACATAGACAAAAGTATATTTACATTCACTAGCTTTAGGGTGTTGCTAGATGGATATGACAAAAAGATACATGTGTAGGAAAGTTAGCCAGAATATTACTGAGCAATGAGCCACGGACTAGCTGTATAAAGGAGAAAGTGGTAAAGATAGGAGGAGATTATGACTAGGCATGGGGAGGTGTGTCAGTGGGTCAGAAGTCCTGATGAGGTCTAGGAGTAGTCATGACGGGAGTAGTTGAATAAGTAAGGTGAAAGAACAAGAGACGATGGATGGTTAGAATGTAAAATGCTTCAATCAGTGATTACAGAAGTGAGGTGGGTTCAGGTTATGCCTAGAGATCCAGTGTGAAGTACATAAAATAGTTGCTGCTATGAGACAGCAGCAACACTCTCTCTCTCTATATATATATATATATGTGTGTGTGTGTGTATACACAATTTCTATAGATATACTTTCTATGTATATACAGTAGTATATTATAGTATATTATAATTATGATATAGTTACTACTATACTTGGTCCCACAAGAAAGGAACTCTTCAGTGAATTCTAAGCCCTTAGGTCCTGACTCCCAGGCCCTCACTGACCCTGCAAATCACTCCTCCTTCTCTTCTCTTCATTCTGTTGGTTGCCTAAAAGAAAGCAAACCAAGTGATAACATGTGGTGCACACACACCACCAGCAGATTTTTTATCACAGGGAGAGCTCAAACCATAAGCAGCGAATTGGGCTGGGAACAGTCAGGACTGGAGTGTGTCTCCTGTAAGAAATTCAAGCCTCAGAAGGAAAGAAACAATTGCTTCTGAACGAAATGATGTGGGGAGACAGCAGCAAGGGCAAGTGTCTAGAATTTTTAAAGGACAAGGCCAAAACCAAGCCTTGCCTCACAGGAGACCAGATTGTATTACTCCTGAAGAAAGACATCCTTCTCACTAGGAGCTGTGTACATTCAGGCACAACAAGATTCACTGATAGGGAAACCAAACACAACTGCACAATTTCATCACATGCTCATCATGGTAAACCTCCTCTCCTGGAGAGGGAGATCTTTTTCAAGACTGAGAAAATAATGATGGGTCAAGGAATTTGATGACACAACAAAACTAAAGAACTTCATGATCAAACTAGGAGATACAAAAGGAGAAGCGAATGGAGGTTCGGTGTGTAGTTTCTCTATTTAGAGCAGCTCCACACAGAAGATGTGACCACCCCTGAGACATAAGATACAGAAGTGCAGACTGTGGAGCAGATGTGAAGGCGGGGAATTGAGAAGGTCAGCTGAGAATTTCTGCTGCTGCTCCTGGAAGTTTCTACTCCTTCCCAGGGACTTTGCTTTCCAGGCTTTCAGGCATGTTAGCCTCATTTGATGATATCCTAATTATAAAGCTGACTAAAGATGAAAACATAGGGGTTTCAGAAGCCCATGTCAACACAATATATCATATAATCAAGTGGGAAAAGAAAAAATGTACTAGAAGTTCCTGTGTTATCTTCTTAAGTTACTTTATCAGTGCATCTAGTATTTTCCCTGTCCTAAATAAAATACAAAAAATTAGTAGTATGTCTACTTCAAAACAAGAGCATAAACTTCAAGCCTTCCTAAGGCTACTTACTTTTTAACAAGATTTTCTTCCACAAAAGGTAACCATTGCTAAATGACTTCATCATCCACTGGAAAAAGACATTCCATGAAGTTTAACTCACTGCCATGAGAATGTTTTCTGGAATGCCAAGCAGTTATTGACTTCTAGGTCTGTGCTAGTACATCATGACAAACATAGAGCAGTATTTCCTCCCGCTGACAGTTCAGTTCACCTTATGGCACTGGAACTGGGCTGAGCCAGATGGCAACGAGGCATAGACTGCTTACAAATCAAGAACAGTGTCATCTATGGATGGAACAATGCCACAAATGGTAGATGAGCTCTGGAGTCTCCAACTTCACCTACTACCAATTTGGCATTGGCAGGACAATTTTTACATGGAACAAACCATGTTGAGAGCTTATTGCTAAATATAAGCCCTTTGAATTACGTAATTCTAGAGTAGCCTTGAAAGCAACATTAAATACTGATGATTTCCTGCCCCAGATCCAGGCTAGGTTTTGCTAATTCCATAATAGGAAGTTGGAATGCTCACATATATCCTTGAGGTTCCTCAAACAAATTAAATTTTACTTCCAATCCAACATATCTAGGATTTTCAGTCACTCCATTTCTGATACTAGGTGTGGAGGTAATGACAAGGAGGGAAATGGGCAACTGCCTCAAATATTTTCTATTGTTTACATGTTGTCAATGGATATTATTTTTCTTATAAAGAAAACTTTTTATGAAGAAAGCCTGCTGTTATTCAAGAAGGCAGTTATCATGTATCTTGGGCACAAGGTAAAATGACACATAGAGTTTTTCTTCCAGAGGAATATAGGCCAAAAACTGATTTTAAGAAAACTGAACTAACTGTATTATAAAGAATGCTAAACCAGATTATTTTGAACAGCCTACCAAAAGCAGCTACTGCTTCATAGAAACTATGCAAAAAATGCTAGACAAGAGACCATATTGATTTTTCAGGAACACCCAAAGGTAAAAATTCCAAAAAATGCTAAGCCAGATTATTTTGAATAGCTTACCAAAAGCAGCTACTGCTTTATAGAAACTACACAAAAAAATGCTAGACAAGGGACCATATTGATTTTTCAGGAACAACCCAAGGTAAAAATTCCTTGAGCATATGAAATATTTTTAAGTACTCTTTGTTGTATCTCAAACATGTTACAACAATCACAGTTCTGTACCATCTATGTACCATATATGAAAATATCATTTCTGACAAAGCCTACATTTACCTCAGACTAAAGGCATTTATAGAACAGAGCTTTAGTCAAGCTGTCACCACATTTCACTACCTACAAGCAAAGAATCAAGCTAGAAAAAAATAGTAACTATAGTTACAATAAAAATATTCTAAATCAGCTTATATAGTGTATTGCCAATAATGTTTCCCAAGCATATCTGTTCATCATATCTCTGGATTTATCAATGACAAAACACAGGGCATACATAGTGAGACAGAGATTGGGGAAGGCCCTGAAAGTAGGCCCGCCCACTAGACCTGAAGTGGCATTAGAGTACAGGCCCAGGTGACAGCAGAGTTTCATCCCAGAGTATGTAAAATTTGAACAAGTGTGGTACTAGGAAGCAGTCATGGCTGAGTATGGTGTCTCAAGCCTGTAATCCCAACACTTTGGGAGGTAGAGGTGGGAGGAACACCTGAGCTCAGGAGTTTGAGACCAGCCTGGCCAGCATGACAAAACCCTGTCTCTACTAAAAATACAAAAATTAGCTGGGTGTGGTGGCATGAACCTGTAGTCCAGCTACTCGGGAGGCTGAGGCAGGAGAATTGCTTGAACCCAGGAGGCAAAGTTTCCAGTGAGCTGAGATTGTACCACTGCACTCCAGACTGGGTAACAGAGCAAGACTCCATTTCAAAAAAAAAAAAAAAAAAGAAAGACAGAAAGAGAGAAAGAAAGAAAGAGAGAGAGAGAGAGAGAGAGAGAGAGAGAGAGAGAAAGAGAAAGAAAGAAAGAAAGAAAGAAAGAAAGAAAGAAAAGAATGCAGTCAGCAAGACAAAGTATGGCGTATGGGAGATGAAAAATTTTGATAGCAAAAGTCTTGAAACTCACAGTAGTTAAATGGCCCAAAAGACATATAGAGAGTCACAGGCTGCAGGATCCCAGCTATGAGGATGAGGCTCAGAAACTCAGCACCAAATTCTCATATAAGGAATTGTGATAGCAAGGCAAAGGGTGGAGGGACAGGAACCAGACAGTTAATGCAATGAGAAACTCAGAGAATATAGGCAAAAGCAGAAGCCCAAGCCATTGAACAAAGGCAGAGCAAGCATGGAGAGTGATCTCTGGGGAGGGCAGGTGGCTGAATGTCAGATAAGAGCAACTTAAATGCTAGTTCAAGGTGCTAGTTAGTTAAGCGTCTAAGACAGTGTCTGGGATATTAGAACCCAATAAATTTTTTAAATCAATGTCAATGTGTCACAGCAATCTAGGCAATTCAGGAAATATGAGACATTATAAGGCTTGGTGGCAAAACTGTAAGCACAAAATAGAGGAGAGTTTCAGGGAATCAAAGATAAGGACCAACTGAAAAAGGCAAGCATGCTAAGAATAGATTCCCCAAACAAACTTCCTTCCTCTTCCTCACAGATGATCACCCAAGTTTAAGGGTGAATATTAGTTAAAGTGAGATGCTGAATATACTTCTATCAGGATTTATAGGTATGTCCTATAGCAGGAACAACAAGGACCTCAGTCCTTCTTATTAGGTACTTCTCATTCTTCCTACCACGCCCAAAAGTTGTCCTTGAAGTATACAGGGTCAGCCTTTGTACCCTTTTCACATAGCTACTACCAAGTAATGAGATATACACTGATAATAAAATCTATTTGCCATCCAAATTTGGGTTCCTGTAGAGAGGGTTGGAATCTAAAGTATACAGACTCTCAAAACATCTTTTGGATGGCAAACTATGGGAAGTGTGAATGGCTACTCGGCTCATTCAGCAGAAAATGAGTCCTTATGGGAGGGTCCTGCTGACCCACAGCAGCAGGTGAAATTCTCATGGAGTAACCAAGTATTAAAACAAGTCAACTCCAGGGTCAGAAAAAGCACAGGGGAAGGCTCTATCTGATAAATGTATAGACATTTATAACTGAAAAACGTAACGGAAAAGGTAGCAGGCAACAAGCACCAGGCAGGACCTTGATGAGACTGCCATATTCCAGGGTCTGGACTTGTTCTTTATAGGACTCACTTCTTGTACTGGATGATCAGACCTGGAAGCCTAACTCAAGGCATCTAAAATGCATGTGAGATTAAGATAGATACCACAAGGATAAATTACTACTATGTGATTAGAAAGAACTATATTATAAGCCACAATACTTAAAGACTATATGACTAATTCTCTTCTTGAGAAACTAATAATTAGAAGGTAAAAGATCACAGACACAAGCATGGTTTAAGTTCTTCCTTCTCAAGTCCCCAAGAATCTGGATATGAAGTTCAGCCTAAATCTGCCAGTGAAAAAAACATTAGACCATTCTGTGTGTGACTGTAAGAGGAGAAAAAAATAGGGCCAGGCTTATTCAACAGAAGGAACCATGATAAATTGCGAGAAGATTAAGGTCTCCAAATGTACCTCAACCACTGAACTCTATGAAATACAAGAAAAAACAAGATACTATCTGAATAGTATTCTGTACATACCTTTCAATCATTAGTTACTCAAAAGAATTGGACTCACATGGGCACATCTACCATGACTAAGGTCATGAGAGTGTTATGTAAGGTTTGCAACAACATTTAGACCAATTAGGAAGTTATCCCTTCCAAAGTAAGTTAACAGCAGAACAAATGGGAACATTCCTCCAAAACAACACGACAAAAAATTTAGTAAGTCATCCTAGTAGGTCACAAGGTGAAGAAAGCAATAATTATTTCCAGATCTCTAAAATCACTTATGATAACATATGTGGTATGCATATGCCCACCCCAAAGTTATTATAACAGGTTATAACAGTTAAAAGATCAAGGTAGCCAAGAAATTCTGTTTTATTTTAGAGTTCATTTGTCTGTGTGAGTAATTGTTATATTTCAGTTTCTCTGGGATCCCTATTCTATAAATAAAGGTGGAAAATATGTAAATATTTTTATGCACAATAACAGAATGTGCTGAAAATAATTTATCTTTGCATGCCTCCCCAAATACTATAATTCTTCATCCCAATTACATTAGATATGTTTAATTTCTATTCCACCCCAAACATCTTAAAGAAGCAGCTCTATACATCATGCAACTGAGCATTCCTCTTCCCTGGTTGAATAGAATAGTGTGAGCATCATTTCCATGCCAGCCAGTAGGTTTACTTGGCACAAATCAACTGCATCAGCTTGAAGATTCAAAAGGAAACAGGAAGGTGGAGATGAGATGGCCATATTCAACTTAATAAGTAAAGTCTGAAAGACTAACAAAGACTAAAATTCAGACCAGACTACAAAATAGAAATAGAGATATGGACTAAGCAACTGCCTCATTCCTAATGGCATCCTACATCTTGTGAATCTCAATTGTATGTCACATACTTTTCGAAACATGTGGATATCAACAAGAAGTTATAAGACAAAAAAAAAAAAAAACAAGAAAACATGACCCAATCAAAGGACCAGAATAAATTTCAACAAACCAACCTAAAGAAGCAGAGGCATATCAATTACCTGACAAATAATTCAAAATAATCATCATAAGGATGTTCAATGGCCTCAGGAAAATGATACATAAACAAAGTGAGAAGCTCCACAAGGAAACAGAACACATAATGAAGAACCAGACATTTTGGACCTGAAGAAAACAATCCCTGAATTGGAAAATTGACTACAGAGAGTCAATAGCAGACTTGATCAAGCATAAGAAAGATTCAGCAAACTCAAAGATGGGTCATTGTAAATTATCCCATCAAGGGAGCAAAAAGAAAAAAGAATGGAAAAAGAGAATAAAGCCTAGGGACTTATAGAATACCATCAAGTGGATCCATATGCACATTATAGAAGTTCACAAAGAAGAAGGAGAGAGAGAGAGAAAGGATAAAGTACTTATTTGAAGAAATAATGGTTAAAAACTTCCCAAATTCAGGGAAGGAAATAGACATCCAGATTCAAGAAGCCCAAAACTCATGAACTAAAATAAACGCAAAGCAATCTACACTTGAATACATTGAAATCAAATTGTACAAAAGGAGACAAGACAAGACAAGAGGAGAAAGGACAAGACAAAAGGAGAATTTTGATTTTTCTGAGAGGGAGTCTCACTCTGTCACCCAGGCTGGAGTGCAGTGGCACAATCTCGGCTCACTGCAACATCCATCTCCCGGGTTCAAGCAATTCTCCTGCCTTGGTCTCCCGAGTAGCTGGGATTACAGGTGCCCACCACCACACCCAGCTAATTTTTGTGTTTTTAGTAGAGACGAGGTTTCACCATGTTGGTCATCCTGGTCTTGAACTCCTGACCTCGTGATCTGCCCACCTCGGCCTCCCAAAGTCCTAGGATTACAGGTGAAAGCCACTGCACCTGGCCAAGGAGAATTTTGAAAGCAGCAAGACAAAATTGACTCATTATGTACAAGAGAGTCTCTATAAGACTATCAGTGGGTTTGTTCAGCAGGAACCTCACAGATCAGAAGGGAATAGGATAATGTATTGAAAGTGCTGAAAGAAAAATTCTAACCAAGAATACTATGTCAGCAAAAATGTCCTTCAAAAATGAGGAAATCTACAGAAGGAAAGTTCCTCAACATAATAAAAGTCACTTCCCTTTTGAAAAACCCATAGGTAAAATTATAATCAATTGGGAAAAACTGGATGTTTTCCACTAAGATCCAAAACAAGGCAAGGATGCCCAATCTAATCACTTCTATTCAACATAGTACTGAAAGCACTAGAAAAAAAACAGACAAGAAAAAGAAATAAAAGACATCCACATCACAACAGAGGAAGTAAAAATAGCTCTATCTGCAGATAACATAATCCTATATGGGAGAAGAAAAAACAACAATGATTCCACTTAAAAGAAACTATTACAACTAATACACAAATTCAGTAAAACTGTAGGATATAAAATCAACAAACAAAAACTATCAGCATTTTATACACAAATAACAAATTAAAAAGAAATTTTAAAAATCCCATTTATGACAGCATAAAAAATAAAATATCTAAATAGCACCAATGCTGAGAATGCCAATAAAATACAAACTGACCTTTAAAGAGTTTACAATTTACAATAATTTACAAATTTACAATAGCACGAAAAACAACAAAATATTTAGGAATCAATTTAACAAAGGCAGTGAAAGAACTCTACACTGAAAATTGTAAAATGCTGCTTAAAGAAATTGAAAACAGAATAAAAGAAAATATAGCCTATGCTCATGGATAGAATAATGAATATTGTTAAAATGTACATGCTGCCCAAAGCAATCTATAGATTCAGTAAAATTCCTATCAAAATCCCAATGACATTCTTCACAGAAATAGAAAAAAAAATACTAAAATTCATATGGAACCATAAAAGACCCCAAATAGCCAAAACAATTCTGAGAAGGAAAACAAAGTTGGAAGCATCACGCTTCCTGATTTAAAATTATATTACTAATCTATAGTAATCAAAACACTAGGATACTTCCTTAAAAACAGACACACAGACCAGTGGAAAATATAGACAGCTCAGAAATACTGAATAATACCAAACATATGCTTTCAACTAATTTTTCCCAAGGGCACAGAGAAGACAAAATGGGGAAAGGATAGTCTCTTCAATAAATAGTGTCAGGTAATTCAGTATCCATGGGCCATTATCTTTTTTGAGACAAAGTCTCACCCTGTTGCTCAGGCTGGAATGTAGTGCTGTGATCTTGGCTCACTGTAACCTACGTCTCCTGGGTTCAAGAGATTCTCATGCCTCAGTCTCCTAAGTAGCTGGGATTTATGGGCATGTGCCACCACACCCGGCTAATTTTTGTATTTATTTTATAGGGTTTCACCATGTTGGCCAGGCTGGTCTCGAACTTCTGACCTCCAGTGATCCGCCCAACTCAGCCTCCCAAAGTGCTGAGATTACAGGCATTAGCCACAGTGCCCAGCCCACAGGCCATTATCTTATCCCTCAAAAAAATAAACTGAAAATCGGTATAAGGCCTAAATATAAGATCAGAAACTCTAAAACTCCTAGAAGAGAACATAGGCAGTAATTTGTTTGATATCACACCAAAAACTAAGGCCCCAAAAGCAAAAATAAATAAATTAGACTACATCAAACTTAAAAGATTCTGCATAGCAAAGGAAACAGTAAACAAAACAGACCAGCAACTTACAGATTGAGAAAACAATCTATGCAAACCATATATCTGATAAGGAGTTAAGATCTAAAATTTATAAAGAGCTCACACAACTGAATAATGGAAAACAACCTGATTTTTAGAAGACAAAAGGCTTGAACAGATATTTCTCCAAAGACATAAAAATAGCCAACATGTACATTAAAAGGTGCTCAAAATCATTAATCATCAGGAAAATGCAAATTGAAACCACTATGAGATACTGCCTTACACCCACTGAGATAGCTACTATCAAAATGTCAAAAGAAAACAAATGCTGGTAAGAGTATGGATGAAGGAGAACTCTTGTATACCACTGGTGAAAATATAGATTGGTACAGCTGTTATGAAAAGCAGTATGGACATTTCTTCAAAAATTAAAAATAGAACTAGCATATGACCCAGTAATCCCTCTTCTGAGCATATACCCAAAGGAAATGAAATCACCATCTTGTAACGATATCTACACTCCCATGTTCATTGCAGCATTAGTCACAATAGCCAAATATGGAAACAATCTAATGTTCATTGATAAGCAAATAGATAAAGAAATGGTAGTACCTACACAAAATATTATATTGTTCAGCTTTTAAAAAAGAACAAGAACTTGCCAAATGCCACAACTCAGATGAGCCTGGAGGATATCATGCTAAGTGAAATAAGTCAGACACAGAAAGAAAAATATTGCATCATCTCAATACATGGGATCTAAATTTTTAAAAATCCAATTACATACAGAGATACAGAACAAAAGAGAGGGTTCTATGTGTGAAGGTAAATATTGAGTGTCAACTTGATTAGATTGAATGATGCAAAATATTGTTCCTGGGTGTGTCTGTGCGGGTATTGCCAAAGGAGATTAACATTTGAGTCAGTGGGCTAGGAGAGGCAGACCCACCCTCAACTGTGTGCACCATCTAACCAGCTGCCAGTGCGGCTAGGATAAAAGCAGGCAGAGGAATATGGAAGGACTAGACTGGCTGAGTCTCCTGGCCTCCATCTTTCTCCCGTGATGGATGCTGCCTGTCTTCGAACACTGGACTCCAAGTTCTTCAGCTTTTGTACTCTTGAACTTTTTGATCACAGACTGAAGGCTGCACTGTCAGCTTCCCTACTTTTGAGGTTTTGGGACTTGAACTGGCTTCCTTGCTCCTCAGCTTACAGACAGCCTATAGTGGGACTTCACCTTGTGATCGTGTGAGTCAATACTCATTAATAAACTCCCCTTTATATATACATCTATCCTATTAGTTCTGTCCCTCTAGAGAACCCTGACTAATACACCAAGCATGGGAAGAAGGGAAGGCAATACAGAGATGCAATTCAGAGGATATAAAGTAGCAGATATATAGGATTAACAAGTTTAGAGATCTAATGTATAACATAAATACTATAGATAATAAAATTGTACTGTATATGAGATTCATGCTAAATGTGTAGATTTTAGCAGCTCTTGCCACAATAACAAAAAAATCGGTAATTATGTGAGATGATGGATATGTTAACTTGCTTCACTATAGTAACCATTTTATTCTCTATATGTATCCCATAACATCATGCTGCATACCTTAAATATACACAATTAAAATTTTTATTTTAAAAAGAAAAAAAGGAGGAGAAATAAGAACTGTCCCAGATAAAAGCTGAGGGAATTCTTTACTACTAGACCTGCCTTACAAGAGGTACCACTTTAAAATCTGCCTTAAATGGAGTCCACTAAGGTAAAAGGAAAGGACATTAGATAGCAATATGAAACAGTGTGAAAGTATAAAGCTCACTGACAAACATATAGACAAAGAACACTGTAATACTATACATTGGTATGTAAACCTTTTAATGCTGGTAAAGAAGTAAAAAGCTATAAGCATAAAAAACAACTATGACTATAAAAATAGGTTAATGGATACACAATATAAAATAGGTGTAATGTGTGACATCAATCACATAAATGGGTGGAGACAATATAGTTTCAGTATGCAGTTAAAGTTGTTATCAGCTTAAAATGTATTATGTTTTACATAAGGCCCATAGAAGATACACACACACACACACACACACACACACACACACACACACACAGCAGAGAGAGAGAGAGAGAGAGAGAAACTGAACATGTCACTACAGAAATCAATTAAACACAATGGAATATAACAAGACAGGAAAACATGGGGATAAGCTACAAGCCAGGCAGAAAACAATTTAAAAGTGATAATAGTAAGTCCTTCCCTATCAGTAATGACTTTAAACATCGATGAATTAAACTCCCCAATCAAAAGACATAAAAGTGCCTGAATTCCAGTTTTCAAAAATCCAGCTATATGCCATCTACAACAGACTCATTTTAAATTTAAGGACACACATAGGCTGGAAGTGAATGGATGAAAAAAGGAATTTCACGCAAATGTCAACTAAAAGAGGGCAGAGGTAGCCATACTTACATCAGCAAAATAGATGTTAAGTCAGAAACTGTCACAAGAGACAAAGGATCAATTTATCAGGAAGATATAGCAATTATGAAAATATATGAAACAAGCACTGATGGAGTAAAAGGAAGATAAAGAGGATACCACAATAATACTAGATTTCAATAATCTGTTTTCAATCTCGAATAGAACATTCAGACAGATAAGAGGAAACAAGACTTGAAGAATACTATGGAATAAATGTACCTCACAGGCATATATAGAGAGAGCCTCCTACCCTGCATCAGAATACGCATTCTTCTCAAGCACCACTGGAATATTCTCCAGATTATGTTAGGTCACGAAACAAAATATCCAAACCATATCACTCTCCATCTTCCTTCTTTGTCTCTCCCTTCCCAGATGTCATATCCTGCATTATAATTGGAAGGCCTCTCTGCCTATTCCTGCTCCACAGAAATTCCTCCCAGTGAGCCCCCGGCACGGGTAATTCAGCCTTGGCATCTTCTGCTTCTCGGAGAACCCAAACCACTACAATGACTAGTTACGAGGTTAAAATAAAAACCAAGGTGGAACTAAATACTGAAAAACAACAACATGCAAACCGAGGAATGAGTGGAGTTCACATTGCTCATAATGTTTGAAAGGAACATAAAGACTTAACTATTTAACAGTTAAAGTTTTTTAAAGTAATCACTGAAAAATAAACAGAATATACAATGTCCACACTATGTTAAGGGAGAAATGACATTGACTTTGAAATCGGACAGAGCTGAGTCTGAATCACAGTATTGCCACTTACTTAGCAGTGTGACCCTAGACGAGTCACAGAACTTTAGTTATGTCTTCTATAATATATAAATAGTGACCATCCTATAGAACTTTGTGATAATTATCCGTAGAGGATCATAATTATTATCACTTGTTTTCATAAAATAAACCCAAATCCCTTAACCAGACATTTGGAACTCCCCACAGTTTAATCCTGATTAGCCTGTCCAATCTCACTGCTTAAAATGCCTAGACATATATGTCTCAATCAAAATTAAAAATGTGCTATTCTTGGCTGGGTTGTATGGCTCATGTCTGTAATCTCAATGCTTTAGGAGGCTGAGGAAGGAGGATCAATTGAGGTCAGTAGTTCAAGACCAGCCTGGGCAATAGGGTAGAGACTTTGTCTCTTAAAAAAAATGTTTAAAAATTAGCTGCATGCTTGTAATTCTAACAAGTTAACAAGTCAGAAGGATGAGGCAGGAGGACTGCTAGAGTCCAGCACTTTGAGGTTACAGTAACTTATGATTGCAACACTGCACTACGGCTTGGGTGACAGAGCAAGACCCTGTCTCTTAAAAAAAAAATTAAAAATTAAAAGATAATAAATTAAATGTGCCATTCCTAAAATATATATATTCTTTTCTACTTCTATACCTTCTACTCATACTTTATCCCCAACTATTTCCATTAACTTTCACTTATCATAAACCCAGAGATTCTATAGTGTTATAAAACCTTAAGGGCCTGAGATCCAATTCCAGAATCCCCACAGTATGGCTGTCCTCCATCTATGGAAACACCTTCAGTAATGTAAAAGTCAATATCATCCAAAGTAACCAAGTTCTTAAACAGATATTTCTGCTCATCTGAAGAGGTGCTTTATTTTAAATTAAAATCAGCCTCTATGTAGCTTATCTTCCTGGAAGTAGTTTTTAATTACTTGAGAACATAGAGAATAAGTCATCTCTCTAAAAGATTCCAGAATGAAAGGCCACTGGTGAATGTTGAATCTAATCAGGATAGGGTCACTGAAATTTGTCTTGGAGCCTGGTAAGTCTGAGATATATCCAGCCAACATGCACACACCATAAATCATAATAGTCTCTGTGCTACAATCAAACCAATTATTCACCTTGTTGGCTCCTTCATGGGAGAGGTTTCTGCCTCAGTTTCACCAGTAAGTACCCCCAAGAGTTGTCTAGACTAAAATGTTATCCTAAATTGTGGATGACTGAGCTCGGACTCTGAATACCGAGTAACTTCTCTCAGTCCTTTCTCAAGGAATAGAGCTTATCTCCCGTAACAAGTCTCTTACTGTGAAGAGACTGATCACCTGGAATGATAGCGGTAGCTTTAAGTTATTAAGTGACTAAAATATGTGCCAGACACCATAACAAATTCATTTTATCAATTACTTTGCATGATCATCAGCACAACCATAAAATATATGTATTATTATAAATTTACTGTTGAGGAAACAGAAGCGCTGAAAGATAAGCAACTTCCCCAAGCATTCATTAACAAGGCTTACCTGGAACTAAGGTGCTATTGCTTATCTGACTTTGAATCTGCTTTCCCACTACTTGGAACCCCACCAGATGCTGTCTTTCTGGTTTAACCTGATATCCTTGGATAATTGTTATCTGAACATACCTGAGATCACAATATGCATTATCAATGGCGTATGGCTCCATCTAGGTAATTCCACAAGGGCAGTCTCTGTTACCAGGTAAGGATCCCCACAACTAAGGTTCCCCACCAATCTTTCCTTTCAGTAGAATGCTGAGAGTCACTTTGTAGGACCCCAGCACCACCTCTCATTAGTTTTAAAAAAGAAACAAAAAAGCTTAATTGTGTCTGAAACAGGTTTTCATTGCTCTTCCCAAAATGTTATGGACTTGAAGACAAGAAATCAGGATTCCAACACTAACTTACTATACGGCCTTGAACAAATCACTTAAATCGGTTAGGTGGCAGTTTTTTTTATCCATAAATTTAAGGTGTTAGACAAGTCCCTTCCAGCTATAAAATTCTGTGATTTCAAGATCAAACATGAGATCCTGATAGGAGGATTGTAATAAAACAGTAAAAAAAGGAAGAAAATGGTCTGGAATAGAAGATCTTGCTTATTTTATTATGAGTGTTTGGGGCCATGTTTACATGCTCTTAGAGACATTTAAAATGAGGACATTTTATAAGGTAAGAAACAAGAAGGCCCTCACACACACATGATATTTAAAATGTGGCTCCACAGTTCACAACACCTTCTTCATGTATAAATAGAACATAGCATTTACAACCACTTACACTGTAATATATTTCTTTTGGCTGAGAGAAATGTTCAACTACATGAGTTTCTGAAAACACTGACTTTTTTCTTTATGTTATTGGGTAAAGTAATGCTATTTTATAAAGACATGGGGTCCTTAGGTACCCACTCTATTACTGTGTTTTTTTGTAAATAATTACAATAGCTCCCATTCATTGAGTACCTATCATTGGGTCTGACTCTATGCTTGGCAATTTACATACATAATCTTATTCTTCAACAAGTCTGCAAAATATGTATAATTATCACACTTTCCTCATAAAAAAACCAATCTTCAGAGAGAATGGTAGCTTACTTAAACAACTGTTAAATAAGAAACCAGGATGAGAACCTAAGTCTGTCAAACTCTGCTCTGCCATTTTGCCTCCAAAACAACTTAAAGTAAATCTACTCACTATTTAAATAATAATAGTAGTGAAATTTATTAAATCATTATTACCTGATAACCCATTCGAGCCTCGTGGCAACTTCATCGGCTAGGAATTATTTTATAGGTATGGAAACTGAAACACATAGAAGTTAAGTGACTTGCCTAGAGTTACACAGCTTAAAATGATCAATGCTCACAAACCCCTACCTCCAAATCACCTAAAATCAGGTAGAAGCTCAAGATCCAGAAGAAAAGTAATCATTTATTCTCATGTTTCACAAATAGATATCTAGGATTCTTAGATTATTCAGGCAGTGCTTATAGAATTTCAAATAAATCATGAAATTCTTCTGCTTTCCACACACCTACACACATATCAAGTGTGTGCAAAAAGAAATGGCCTTCTAGGCAATGACATATTCCAATACTTCTGTCACCATCTCAATTCTTCACTTCCCTATACCCTTGCTTTATGAAAACTACATAAGTAAGTATCTATGCTGAAAACAGTGAATCTAATAATAAGAATAGGGCTTATTTAAATGATTTTAAATGATTATCTTGGACTCAACTGTTTCTAACATTTGAGGAACTATCCAACCATGGCAGAGCATGCCTTAAAATGTAAATGCCAAAAAATAATTTACAGGGGAAAGTATGATAGATTGACCACTTTGAGATCCTAAAACTCTTTTTTTCTTATTGAAAATGATTATCAGTTGTCTGTTATCAGTCCAAAGAGAGACACATAACAAATAGTTTGTCAAAAAATGAGAAAAACTTGAAAATGGGGACCAGAAATAATATATGGCCAGTTGTAACATGTTTTAAATATCATAAAGTTTACGATAAACCTTAATTCCAAATAAACCCCTTGATGCTGTAAACATACACTGTGTTGGTGTGTTAAAAAATTTATACACAGAATCAAATTCTCCATTGCAACATTAATTTTCCATTACCTTTTCAATAGTATCCTATGAAAACATACACATATAGAAGATGGATAGTTTATGATAGCAACACATTGGAGCCAGTGTAATGAGGTTTATGTCAATGTTTCCATTTAAGCTGCTTTTTTTTTTTTCAGTAGGTTAATGACTGGACCATAAAAATGCAATTAAGTGAAATCTGGCAAATGTGTTCTTAGTAACATTTTTTTTTTAAGTGAAAAGAAATGGAAAGCAATGGCTGACCATTTGGAGGAAGATTTTTAAAAATTATTTTGAGGAACAGGTACTGTAAAGCAAAGTTATATAATAGCTTTTGGTTACTTAAATTGATAAATATGTTTTGGGATTTGTTGCCAAATAAATTTAGTCACATCTCTTCCTATAAAATAGTCTATGATTTCAGACAGTTTGACATGTACTTTCTTAGTGAATATGACACGCATCAGCAGTAACAATATCTTTCCACAGACACTAAACACAGTATTTGGGAGTCCAGCTATTCCTAAAAGGGTGGGGTCCTAAAATTAATAATGAAATTAAATATGAAATGAGACTCCATTTAAAATTATACCTCTGATAACTGTTAGCAGAGATGGGAATATAGGCCAGAAGTTGAAGCCACATAGGTCAAGGTGTCAGTTCTGCCAACTGATAGCTTCCGTCACCCAGGCAAGCTATTTAACTTCTCTGTGCCTCAGGCATCTCATTTTGAAACTGATAATAAAATTATATAGAACCTATCTCATAGGATCCATTCATTCATAACACTCAGCATCTATGAGCAAATAGCACTTAAATTAGTTTTTCTGAAACTTGCTTTATTTAAAGATAAGTATTATTAAATCATGAAACATTTCTTAAAATGAAGTAGTAGAGATTCTTAGTGATTATATGTTTTTGTTTTTGTTTTTTGTTTTTGGACAACTGGTTAATTCTCTAAAATGGCAAGGATAAAGAGTAGCAAATCAAATCACAGTAATTATGTGGCTATTACAAAACATCTGCTTAGTTTAAATGTGATAAATTAGCAAATCTACCCAACACACCTGATGTTTAATTCAACAAATATTCATTGAGGGCCTACTTTATTTATACAAAGGTTACATTGTATACAGACTGCCTGAAATGTCCTGGAAAGGGTAAAAACTACAAGTTTAGGATTCTGATGTGAAGATAAAAGAATGCATTCTAAGTAAAGGAAAAAAACATTTGCAAATGTGGCATATACAATGCCAGACAAAAGGATTGAAAGATAGTGGGAAATGAGGCTGGATGAGAAGGCATTAGCCAAATTGTAAAACGGCCAAGAAAATTTTTATACAAGATTCCATGGAAGATACATTGAGATTTTCCATAGGATTAAATGAAATAATATGAATGGTAACTTTTAGTAGTGATTGCCTCACTACCAACAACTCAAAAATGCTAGTCAATAAATAATTGCTTTGTTAAAAATTTAATTACACCCTATTCTAAATACTGACAAAATACTGCCAACATATAAACACAGGACCACACAACAGAATTCCACCCCACCCCACCCCCACCACATTGCACTTAGCTTACATTATAAATTTAAGACTGATTTAGAAGCCTTTAAATCCATCTTAATTGTGTTCCACAGGATTTTGGAGATTAAAAAAAAAAAAGGTACAAACAGTCCCTTGAAACACGTAGGCCTGGACTTGATCTGGGGACAAATGACATTAAGGGGTAGATATTAGAGGGAAAATGTTAGACACCGAATCACCAAAACATCACTAATGTCTTAACACCTAAGGGAAAGAGTTGGGGCAAGGTAAATGGCCCAAAGCTAGAAGGTCACAGATCTCTGAGAACTGTTCAGAAGGACCTGCTGTGGATGAACCACAGCTCAGAGCTAATGCACAGTCTTACCAGGTGATAAGTATCAGTGAGTGCACAGTCCTAAGAGTGATTACAAGTATCAGCACTGGAGACTTCTCAAGGAAGCATTTTTTTACCACCTTAGTTAGGTTCCATCTCCCACTGGTAAGCAGTCATGGCATCACACTCTCTACCAGTCTTACACTTACTTAGATTGGTTGCAAATTGGTCTCTTTCCGTAGACAGCATGTTTAACAAACAGCAGGGGCCAGGCCCACTGTATGACTCACCACTGTGCCTCCAGAGTCTGACACAAAGTAGGTAATTAATAAACATTTGTTGAAGGGATAAATGGCAAAATAAATCAAGAAGCTCATGAAATTCAGACCAATCATCCTTGCAAATTGGAATTCAAAAGGGGTGCTGAGCTTGGATTATAATAAAGTATCCAGGAGGCTGTCCAGGACGCAGAAGTCAGGAGCCACTGGTCCTGAGGCCTCTCAGTGCAAATGCTAATGAGGCAAGAGGTGGGGTATTGAGGAGAAAACAACGCAAACCCCAGTAACAGATTTCTAGGAACTTGACAACAACATGGAGACTTGGAAAACTAGATGAGTAAAAGTGGAAGTAGAAGGTAGAGGCTAGGAAAGTCCCCAGAACTGAAAAAGCAGTAGTTCAAGACCTCTGAAGGGGGCCAGTGGTCTCAGTAGTAGGTTAAGAAGCAGCCGTCACAGTTCTCACCAGGCCTGACAAGGCAGATTTTGCAGATCCAAATATGTGGCAAGGTAAAGAACCCCGGGAATTCCATGAGAGAACTACATAAATAAAGGCACAGGGTGGGAACAGGAACAAGTGGATTGGATAAAAATACAGGGTAGGTCAAGGGAAATATTGGAAACACAGTTGGAAATGTGGGGTGGAACCTTAATAGCATCCATGATAAGGTGGGCTTTAATCAATAAACGATAGAAAGGCTCTACAAACTTGGTGAGCAGAGAAGAGACCTTATCAATGCCCTACTTCCAGTTTCAAGAGTGTATATGTGTGTGTGTGTGTGTGGTATCCTGGGGTGCAGCTTGTATAGTAGTCCAGGCAAGTGAAAATAAGGTAGGATCATGTGTCCATGGAAATGGAGATATAAACCACAGCAGCACAAAGAGCCAGCAAGACAATCTCCCACAGCACTTAGTCTTCCTTAAAACACACACTCTTCCTGGCCAGGCACGGTGGCTCACGCCTGTAATCCCAGCACTTTGGGAGGCCGAGGCAGGTGAATCACTTGAGGTCAGGAGTTTGAGGCCTGACTGGCCAACATGGTGAAACCTCGTCTCTACTAAAAATACAAAACTTAGCCGGGCATGGTGGTGGGCACCTGTAATCCCAGCTACTCGGGAGGATGAAGCAGGAGGATCACTTGAACCCAGGAGACAGAGGTTGCAGTGAGCCCAAATCACACCAATGCACTCTATCTAGCCTGGGAAACAGAGTAAGATTCTGTCTCAAAAAAACAAAAAAGACAACTACATACTCTTCCTTAAAAGCTACTTGCATAATATGATCTATTTCGCATACCTTCCTTTCCCATTGCCACTCTCAAGACACTTTCACTGCAACTACATACTCTTCCTTAAAAGCAACTTGCATAATATGATCTATTTCGCATACCTTCCTTTCCCATTGCCACTCTCAAGACACTTTCACTGCAACTAGTAACAGCAACATACTCCAACGTGCCTTTGACACTTTTTTCCTTTATCAACTCATTCTCACACTTCAAAAATCACCCAGCTGCTGGTATTCCTAATGTTCTCCTCTTCTCTCTCACCCATGTACTCACACAGCAGCCTGCAGTATCTCAGCTCCAACACTTACCATACAGTAAGTGCTGATTCAGATTTTCTGTTTTCCCTCCTGAAACTATAACCAGTCACACGGAGAAAAAGCACATGGTTTGGAGCCCAGGTTCCTGTTTCTGTAACTTGCCAGCTGCATATCATCCATGGTACCTCACAGCACTTCTGCAAAATGCATAGGAGACAATACATGCAAGCTGCTTAGCACGGTGCTTCACATGACAGAAGCACTGAACAATAAAGTTTTTTCTTTTGATTAACCATTATTGTGATGTTGCAGACAAAACAAAGAAGCAGGTTAGGCTATGTGTCAGAGATACACTCCAAGTCAATGAATAGAACCAGGCTTTCCCCCACCATCTCCAGGATCTTATTCCCTCTTCCCTCCAAACAATGCCTCTTAGCAGTGGACCTCAACAGTGGACCTGAGCTGCAGCTTCACAGAGATGAGCACGCTCTTGAATGAATTCATTCTTTCCTCCCACAGATACCAAAGAAGAAGAAAATATGGAGACGGAGCTACCCAAACTGCAGACTGAACTTTGTATAGCTTTGTAGCCAGAAAAAAATAAAGAAATAAATACATGAGGAAAGTAGCTTTTTACTGAGTAATAATTAGAACTCTCCTTCATTTCCTTCTAATTCAAACCAAAATTATTTTTCCCCTTTTCAGTAATGAATCAAGTGATTCATGAGTATACTGGGGATTTTGTCTAGGCTTAGAGTTGGCCAGTAATATATAGAAGTGGATGTGGTTAATTAAGAACAAGAAAAAAATTGAATTCCTAGTATCAGATCTCTCATTGCACTAGTTTTTGGTAACTCTGTCATCAGCCGAAGAAATTCAATCAATGAAACCCATGAAGAACTATCCATTTACAAGATCCATTTACAATATGTAAACATGAACTTTGCCTTTAGTTCCATGCAACAGGAATTCACTGCCTCATAAATGAGCACATATTTTTATGATTCTGCTGCATCTCATTACAACAAAAAACTCATGTAACATGCTTTATAGCAAATTTCTTCTTTAAAGCTATATTTAATGCCATCACAATTTCCAAATACATGTACAGCACTCTACTGTAGGCAGAGAGTAAAGAAAAGAAGAACGCATCATTTCAAGACCTTGATGAATACTGAAATGCTGGTTACAAACACATTATGGTTTATGAATTATGGTGTTTAATATGGCATTTTTACTTATTTTCTCTATCCTAGAATTAAGCTGCCCAACACTGACAGGGCAGAGGAAAAATGTCATTTCCTCTGTTTTGCAAATGAAAAAACCTCAAAAGGTGATTCTCTTCATTTAAAGACCTTCTTGGTAACCAGTGGATTACAGGGGAGAAGCTGTCACTGGCTGTCCAGGCCACACCCCACTTGTAATGGGCCTGCTGAGAACCCCTGCAGCCCAAGTGCCTTACTCCTCTATCACATGACTCCCTCTTGTTGCAGTTGGTAGGAGCTAAGACAGGGACCTGATCAATGTCTGCTCATCTGCAGGCCAGCCAGTTAGCCTGTGCCTGACTAATATTTGAGCTGGTACAAATTCATTATTCTCCCAAATAGTTGGTGTTGGGAAAAGGAGAGACTCAGCCATTTAATGTAAAGCTGGTAATAAAAATGTGCAGTGAGGGTGAATCAGGAACATGGCAAGCCAACAATCCATGCAACCCAAAATAATGAAGGGACAAAAACTTCACTGAGTAGCTGCTAAACGCAGATTACATCGCCCAACCAAGGAGAAGCAGAGGGCAGGGAGACCCTTTCCTAGAAAAGACATCGTTCCTGAGATTTCCCATCTGAATCCTTACAGTAAACCTCCTTTTACTGAGGGACTCTTGCTCCTTGCAATCAAACAATCAGAAACACAATAACTGCTGACGTAGTGTCTATTAAACAATTAGTGCAGCTCTTTTAAAGCTAATAAAAAGAAACTATTTCACAGAGATGTAAAATTCAAAAACCTAACAAAAAAAGAACTTATCCTGTTTGAATATCAAAAGATGTGTAAAAAGTTAGGGCTGTATTCAAAAAATCATACACATCTGTCTGAAGACAGTTGACATCACATGAAGCTTCCACTCATGTGAAAGATATAATATTTATCACATGTATTGTTTTTCTATGCTGCATAACATATAATATAAAAGTTAAATAATGTTAAAGCAAAATAACAGAAATTAAATGTAAGTGTAATAAATAAAGCAAAAACTAATAAAAATGTAATGAGAAATTACCAAAACAATCATTGACAAAGAGATTCATACCCATGTTTCAAAAAATACCATATAGCTAGTACATTAAAAATATGTAAGCACATGAAAAAATTTAATAATATAATTAATAGAAAACATGAATAATACAGTCAGAAACAAGATTTTATATAGATACATAAATATAATTACACCTATTATGAAATGAGAGCAAATATTTTATTCAGGTCCATAGAACATTTTTTAATTAAATCATGCACTTGAACAAAAAATATGCTTAAATTCAACACATGGAAAATCATATGGATCACATCTTCTGATAAACCAATAAATTTTAAAAGCACAATAAAATGTTCACAAACATAAAGCTAACTATTTGGGAATTGCTAAATATTTTCCTAAATAATCCTTAGTTCTGAAAATAAAAGAAAACTGCTATTACTAAGGATCTACAAGACAATAAAAAAGAGACTACTTCATACCCCAACCATTAGGATAAAGTCTTGCTTATAGAAAAGTGTATACCCTGAAAAATCATTATTAAAAAAGAAAAACTGAATGGAACCAAGTAAACATTTTTAAAATTTTAAAGATAAGCTACAAAATAAACCAAAAGAAAACAGAATGTAGAAATTAACAAAGAAAAAAGCTGAAATGTATGATCTATGAATTCAAAAATTCACTCTGCGAGGATGAATAAAAAGCAAAAATTCTCACAAGTCTGATAAGGAGAAAAGAGAAAGAATAAGAAAGGCAAGCAGAAAATAAAAACAGATATACCAGATAGAGAGTTAGAAAATTTTATGAAAATATTATCTGCAACTCTATGATGACATATTTGAAAGCCTAGCATTAGTGGATAATTCTCTAGAAAAATACAAATTACCAAAACTGATAAAAATAGAGAAAATGAATATACAAACCACTAATAATGTAGATTATCAAGGCAATTAAAGCCTTGTTTTTTAAAGGCACTAGTTCCAGATAGACTTACAGGTGAATTATCCAACTTTTGAAAAATGCATAATTTCAATGAAATTTAAATTATTCCAGATTATATTTAAAAATAGAAAGCCTCCTAATTTGATTTTTAAATTTTAAAGCCAGATGTAATAACGTTCAAAAACAGAAAATTACAGTCCAGTTTCACTGGTAAATATATGTGCAGATGATGTCAATAAAATACTATCAAATTAAATCAATATTTGCAAGATTTCCAAAGAGTAATGCATTGTCATCAGGTATGGTTTATTTCAGAAAGCCAAAGATGACCAATAAACATAATGACAAATTCATTACATTGAAACCTTAAAGAAACATCTCTATATAGCTCTATATATCTATGATTTCATAAATGGTACTAAAAGTGATTTGATAAAATGCAGCCATATTTTCTAATAAGAATTCCAAGTCAGATTGGAATAAAATAAATATAGTATTTATATATAAAGAAAAACATCAATAAAATCAGAATGACCCTTTATTACCATTATTATTCAAAATTGGGCTCTGAGGTTCTAGTAAACAAGGATAAGAAAATAAAATAATTGGCTTAATAGTAATAAAGCTACTAAAATTCATAAGGGAACTGCATAAGGTGACTACGTACACCATATGCAAAACCAATATTTTATATCTAACAAAAACAAGAAATTAAAACAGAAAACAACTGCTATTCACAATGGTTAAACAAACAAAAAAACCCTTCATGTTGTTGTAAAATTTTATTGTTAAATACAAAATAAGATTTGAACAAGTAGATAGGCAACCAATGTCCTTGGAAAAGAAGACTTCATGCTAAAATATTATAAACAAAAATCCTCCAAAAAGTATATGCTTCTAAGTATACTTTTAAGCAATCTAGTTAGAATCACAACCATTTTGAAATCAGTTAAAATGTGAATGTTCATATGGAAGTATAAATAGCTAAGAAGACTAAAAAACATAAAAACAATAGTAAGTCAAAGACTCCCATCTATTAAAACTTACTATAACAGCATCTTAAACAAATAAGAAATAAGCAAATAATTGAGTGATTGGAATAGCATCCAGTAGTAGGTCCCAATATATACAATTAATATATTCCATGTACAATTCTATTTTAGTACGAAAAAAAGTATTTATTCAAAACGCTGTCAAAACTAGCTATCCATCTGTAAGTAAATTAAGTCATTATTTCACATCATATTTCATATGAGTAGAGTAAAGACACAAATGTGAAAATAAGTAAAAATAGAATAAAATTTAGGAGAATAAATTTTGAGGGAGACTTTTTACTCAAGGTTTTTATAACCGAAGGTAGAAAACCCAAAAATTCTAGAAGAAAAATTAGAAGTATTTGATTAGATAAAAAATAAAAAAAAAATAGAGTCAAAGATGAATAAAGGATTGGGAAAAATATTAACATAAAAGTTTCCACATATTAGTAAAAAAAAAAAAAGTATAAGCAACCAAAAAAGAATAGGAAATGCAAATGTCCAATAAACATAAAGAGAGTCAAACTCAATCTGAATCAGAGGAGACAATACTAAAATAGCATTGCTACGCATGGTTTTTTACACATTATGTGGCCCAAATTTTATTTCATTTTTTTTTTTTTTTTTTTTGAGATGGAGCCCCATTCTGTCACCCAGGCTGGAGTGCAGTAGAACCATTGTGGCTCACTGCAACCTCTGCCTCCTGAGCTCAAGCGATTCTCCTGCCTCAGCCCCCCCAGTAGCTGGGATTACAGGGGCTGCCACCATGCCCGGCTAATTTTATATACATATACATATATATATATAAATATATACACTTTTTTTTTTTTTTTTTTTTTTTGGAGACAGAGTGTAGCTCTGTCGCCCAGGTTGGAGTGCAGTAGCGTGACCTCGGCTCAGTGCAAACTCTGCCCCCAGGGTTCTAGCAATTCTCCTACCTCAGCCTCCCGAGTAGCCGGGATTACGGGCGACTGCCACCACTACTGGCTTTTTTTTTTTGTATTTGTAGTAGAGACGGGGTTTCACCATGTTGGCCAGGCTGGTCTCCAACTCTTGACCTCAGGTGATCCACCCGCCTCAGCTTCCCAGAGTGCTCGAATTACAGGCATAAGCCACCATGCCCAGCCCATTTTTATACTTTTTGGTAGAGATAAGGTTTCACCATGTCGACCAGGCTGGTCTCGAGCTCCTGATCTCAAGCGATCCACCCGCCCTGGCCTCCCAAAGTGCTGAGATTACAGGCATGAACCACCATGCCCAGCCAACATGGCCAATTTTTTTTTTAATGTGACAATACCCATTATTATAAAAAATTAGAGGTAGGGCAGGGGCACTTTCATACATTGTTGTTAAAAATGTGAATAACTGCTATCTTTTTGGAAATAAGTCTAGTAATCAGAGTAGTCCCCTTCATTTGCTTAGGACATGTTCCAAGACCCCCAGTGAATGCCTGAAACCGCAAATAGCACTGAGCCCTATATATACTATGTTTATTTGACCTGAAAACCTAGACGGCTATTGCAATTGGGTAGCATATACAGCATGGATATGTTGGAGAAAGGAATAATTCACATCCTGGGTGGGAAGAAGGAGAATATCACAAGATTTGCTACTCACAAAAACATGCAATTTAAATCTAATGAATTTTCCATTTAGTATATTCAGACCACAGTTGATGATGCGTATGTAAAACCATGGAAAGCAAAACTGCAGATAAGTGGGGACTACTGTAGTTCTTTATTTCCTTAGTGATAGCAATCTCATTCCTGATAATCTATTTTGTAGATTTAAAAGCCATATGTTATTCACATATAAAATAATGTTTAGTACAGTATTTATAGTAATAGTAAATAACAGAGAAACAATATATTGTCCACCAATAGGGAAATTAACCAAGTTACATCCAACCCATGAAATAGTATGCAGCTATAAAAAAAAAGAATGCGGGGGGCGGGAGCAAGATGGCCGAATAGGAACAGCGCCAGTCTCCCACTCCCAGCGCGAGCGACACAGAAGACCAGTGATTTCTGCATTTTCAACTGAGGTACTGGGTTCATCTCACTGGGGAGTGCCGGACGATCGGTGCTGGTCAGCTGCTGCAGCCCGACCAGCGAGAGCTGAAGCAGGGCGAGGCATCACCTCACCTGGGAAGTGCAAGGGGGAAGGGAATCCCTTTTCCTAGCCAGGGGAACTGAGACACACAACACCTGGAAAATCAGGTAACTCCCACCCCAATACTGCGCTTTAAGCAAACAGGCACACCAGGAGATCATATCCCACACCTGGCCGGGAGGGTCCCACGCCCACGGAGCCTCCCTCATTGCTAGCACAGCAGTCTGCGATCTGGCAGCAAGACAGCAGCCAGGCTGGGGGAGGGGCGCCCGCCATTGCTGAGGCTTAAGTAGGTAAACAAACCCCCTGGGAAGCTCGAACTGGGTGGAGCTCACAGCAGCTCAAGGAAACCTGCCTGTCTCTGTAGACTCCACCTCTGGGGACAGGGCACAGCTACACAACAACAACAACAACAACAACAACAAAGCAGCAGAAACCTCTGCAGACGCAAACGACTCTGTCTGACAGCTTTGAAGAGAGCAGTGGATCTCCCAACACAGAGGTTGAGATCTGAGAAGGGACAGACTGCCTGCTCAAGTGGGTCCCTGACCCCTGAGTAGCCTAACTGGGAGACATCCCCCACTAGGGGCAGTCTGACACCCCACACCTCACAGGGTGGAGTACACCCCTGGGAGGAAGCTTCCAAAGCAAGAATCAGACAGGTACACTTGCTGTTCAGAAATATTCTATCTTCTGCAGCCTCTGCTGCTGATACCCAGGCAAACAGGGTCTGGAGTGGACCTCAAGCAATCTCCAACAGACCTACAGCTGAGGGTCCTGACTGTTAGAAGGAAAACTATCAAAAAGGAAGGACACCTACACCAAAACCCCATCAGTACATCAACATCATCAAAGACCAGAGGCAGATAAAACCACAAAGATGGGGAAAAAGAAGGGCAGAAAAGCTGGAAATTCAAAAAATAAGAGTGCATCTCCCCCGGCAAAGGAGCGCAGCTCATCGCCAGCAACGGATCAAAGCTGGACGGAGAATGACTTTGACGAGATGAGAGAAGAAAGCTTCAGTCCATCAAATTTCTCAGAGCTAAAGGAGGAATTACGTACCCAGCGCAAAGAAACTAAAAATCTTGAAAAAAAAAGTGGAAGAATTGATGGCTAGAGTAATTAATGCAGAGAAGGTCATAAACGAAATGAAAGAGATGAAAACCATGACACGAGAAATACGTGACAAATGCACAAGCTTCAGTAACCAACTCGATCAACTGGAAGAAAGAGTATCAGCGATTGAGGATCAAATGAATGAAATGAAGCGAGAAGAGAAACCAAAAGAAAAAAGAAGAAAAAGAAATGAACAAAGCCTGCAAGAAGTATGGGATTATGTAAAAAGACCAAATCTACGTCTGATTGGGGTGCCTGAAAGTGAGGGGGAAAATGGAACCAAGTTGGAAAACACTCTTCAGGATATCATCCAGGAGAACTTCCCCAACCTAGTAGGGCAGGCCAACATTCAAATCCAGGAAATACAGAGAACGCCACAAAGATACTCCTCGAGAAGAGCAACTCCAAGACACATAATTGCCAGATTCACCAAAGTTGAAATGAAGGAAAAAATCTTAAGGGCAGCCAGAGAGAAAGGTCGGGTTACCCACAAAGGGAAGCCCATCAGACTAATAGCAGATCTCTCGGCAGAAACTCTCCAAGCCAGAAGAGAGTGGGGGCCAATATTCAACATTCTTAAAGAAAAGAATTTTCAACCCAGAATTTCATATCCAGCCAAACTAAGTTTCATAAGTGAAGGAGAAATACAATCCTTTACAGATAAGCAAATGCTTAGAGATTTTTGTCACCACCAGGCCTGCCTTACAAGAGACCCTGAAGGAAGCACTCAACATGGAAAGGAACAACCGGTACCAGTCATTGCAAAAACATGCCAAAATGTAAAGACGATCGAGGCTAGGAAGAAACTGCATCAACTAACGAGCAAAATAACCAGTTAATATCATAATGGCAGGATCAAGTTCACACATCACAATATTAACCTTAAATGTAAATGGACTAAATGCTCCAATTAAAAGACACAGACTGGCAAACTGGATAAAGTGTCAAGACTCATCAGTCTGCTGTATTCAGGAGACCCATCTCACATGCAGAGACATACATAGGCTCAAAATAAAGGGATGGAGGAAGATTTACCAAGCAAATGGAGAACAAAAAAAAGCAGGGGTTGCAATACTAGTCTCTGATAAAACAGACTTTAAACCATCAAAGATCAAAAGAGACAAAGAAGGCCATTACATAATGGTAAAGGGATCAATTCAACAGGAAGAGCTAACTATCCTAAATATATATGCACCCAATACAGGAGCACCCAGATTCATAAAGCAAGTCCTTAGAGACTTAC
The DNA here is from genome assembly GCF_008728515.1 of Papio anubis. Classification (NCBI taxonomy): domain Eukaryota; kingdom Metazoa; phylum Chordata; class Mammalia; order Primates; family Cercopithecidae; genus Papio; species Papio anubis. The sequence goes on along the minus strand of NC_044979.1, from coordinate 110,156,798 downwards.
AAAGAGACTTAGACTCCCATACAATAATAATGGGAGACTTCAACACTCCACTGTCAACATTAAACAGATCAACGAGACAGAAAGTTAACAAGGATATCCAGGAATTGAACTCATCTCTGCAGCAAGCAGACCTAATAGACATCTATAGAACTCTCCACCCCAAATCAACAGAATATACATTCTTCTCAGCTCCACATCGTACTTACTCCAAAATTGACCACGTAATTGGAAGTAAAGCACTCCTCAGCAAATGTACAAGAACAGAAATTATAACAAACTGTCTCTCAGACCACAGTGCAATCAAACTAGAACTCAGGACTAAGAAACTCAATCAAAACCGCTCAACTACATGGAAACTGAACAACCTGCTCCTGAATGACTACTGAGTACATAACGAAATGAAGGCAGAAATAAAGATGTTCTTTGAAACCAATGAGAACAACGATACAACATACCAGAATCTCTGGGACACATTTAAAGCAGTGTGTAGAGGGAAATTTATAGCACTAAATGCCCACAAGAGAAAGCAGGAAAGATCTAAAATTGACACTCTAACATCGCAATTAAAATAACTAGAGAAGCAAGAGCAAACACATTCGAAAGCTAGCGGAAGGCAAGAAGTAACTAAGATCAGAGCAGAACTGAAGGAGATAGAGACACAAAAAACCCTCCAAAAATCAATGAATCCAGGAGTTGGTTTTTTGAAAAGATCAACAAAATTGACAGACCACTAGCAAGACTAATAAAGAAGAAAAGAGAGAAGAATCAAATCGACGCAATTAAAAATGATAAAGGGGATATCACCACTGACCCCACAGAAATACAAACTACCATCAGAGAATACTATAAACACCTCTACGCAAATAAACTGGAAAATCTAGAAGAAATGGATAATTTCCTGGACACTTACAATCTTCCAAGACTAAACCAGGAAGAAGTTGAATCCCTGAATAGACCAATAGTAGGCTCTGAAATTGAGGCAATAATTAATAGCCTACCAACCAAAAAAAGTCCAGGACCAGATGGATTCACAGCTGAATTCTACCAGAGGTACAAGGAGGAGTTGGTACCATTCCTTCTGAAACTATTCCAATCAATAGAAAAAGAGGGAATCCTCCCTAACTCATTTTTTGAGGCCAACATCATCCTGATACCAAAGCCTAGCAGAGACACAACAAAAAAAGAGAATTTTAGACCAATATCCCTGATGAACATCGATGCAAAAATCCTCAATAAAATACTGGCAAACCGGATTCAGCAACACATCAAAAAAGCTTATCCACCATGATCAAGTGGGCTTCATCCCTGGGATGCAAGGCTGGTTCAACATTCGCAAATCAATAAACATAATCCAGCATATAAACAGAACCAAAGACAAGAACCACATGATTATCTCAATAGATGCAGAAAAGGCTTTTGACAAAATTCAACAGCCCTTCATGCTAAAAACTCTCAATAAATTCGGTATTGATGGAACGTACCTCAAAATAGTAAGAGCTATTTATGACAAACCCACAGCCAATATCATACTGAATGGGCAAAAACTGGAAAAATTCCCTTTGAAAACTGGCACAAGACAGGGATGCCCTCTCGCACCACTCCTATTCAACATAGTGTTGGAGGTTCTGGCTAGGGCAATCAAGCAAGAGAAAGAAATAAAGGGTATTCAGTTGGGAAAAGAAGAAGTCAAATTGTCCCTCTTTGCAGATGACATGATTGTATATTTAGAAAACCCCATTGTCTCAGCCCAAAATCTCCTTAAGCTGATAAGCAACTTCAGCAAAGTCTCAGGATACAAAATTAATGTGCAAAAATCACAAGCATTCTTATACACCAGTAACAGACAAACAGAGAGCCAAATCATGAATGAACTTCCATTCACAATTGCTTCAAAGAGAATAAAATACCTAGGAATCCAACTTACAAGGGATGTAAAGGACCTCTTCAAGGAGAACTACAAACCACTGCTCAGTGAAATAAAAGAGGACACAAACAAATGGAAGAACATACCATGCTCATGGATAGGAAGAATCAATATTGTGAAAATGGCCATACTCCCCAAGGTAATTTATAGATTCAATGCCATCCCCATCAAGCTACCAATGAGTTTCTTCAAAGAATTGGAAAAAACTGCTTTAAAGTTCATATGGAACCAAAAAAGAGCCCGCATCTCCAAGACAATCCTAAGTCAAAAGAACAAAGCTGGAGGCATCACGCTACCTGACTTCAAACTATACTACAAGGCTACAGTAACCAAAACAGCATGGTACTGGTACCAAAACAGAGATATAGACCAATGGAACAGAACAGAGTCCTCAGAAATAATACCACACATCTACAGCCATCTCATCTTTGACAAAGCTGAGAGAAACAAGAAATGGGGAAAGGATTCCCTATTTAATAAATGGTGCTGGGAAAATTGGCTAGCCATAAGTAGAAAGCTGAAACTGGATCCTTTCCTTACTCCTTATACAAAAATTAATTCAAGATGGATTAGAGACTTAAATGTTAGACCTAATACCATAAAAATCCTAAAAAAAACCTAGGTAGTACCATTCAGGACATAGGCATGGGCAAAGACTTCATGTCTAAAACACCAAAAGCAACGGCAACAAAAGCCAAAATTGACAAATGGGATCTAATTAAACTAAAGAGCTTCTGCACAGCAAAAGAAACTACCATCAGAGTGAACAGGCAACCTACAGAATGGGAGAAAATTTTTGCAATCTACTCATCTGACAAAGGGCTAATATCCAGAACCTACAAAGAACTCAAACAAATTTACAAGAAAAAAAACAAAGAACCCCATCAAAAAGTGGGCAAAGGATATGAACAGACATTTCTCAAAAGAAGACATTCATACAGCCAACAGACACATGAAAAAATGCTCATCATCACTGGCCATCAGAGAAATGCAAATCAAAACCACAATGAGATACCATCTCACACCAGTTAGAATGGCAATCATTAAAAAGTCAGGAAACAACAGGTGCTGGAGAGGATGTGGAGAAATAGGAACACTTTTACACTGTTGGTGGGATTGTAAACTAGTTCAACCATTATGGAAAACAGTATGGTGATTCTTCAAGGATCTAGAACTAGATGTACCATATGACCCAGCCATCCCATTACTGGGTATATACCCAAAGGATTATAAATTATGCTGCTATAAAGACACATGCACACGTATGTTTATTGCAGCACTATTCACAATAGCAAAGACTTGGAATCAACCCAAATGTCCATCAGTGACAGATTGGATCAAGAAAATGTGGCACATATACACCATGGAATACTATGCAGCCATAAAAAAGGATGAGTTTGTGTCCTTTGTAGGGACATGGATGCAGCTGGAAACCATCATTCTTAGCAAACTGTCACAAGAACAGAAAACCAAACACCGCATGTTCTCACTCATAGGTGGGAACTGAACAATGAGATCACTTGGACTCGGGAAGGGGGACATCACACACCGGGGCCTATCATGGGGAGGGGGGAGGGGGGAGGGATTGCATTGGGAGTTATACCTGATGTAAATGACGAATTGATGGGTGCAGCACAGCAACATGGCACAAGTATACATATGTAACAAACCTGCACGTTATTCACATGTACCCTAGAACTTAAAGTATAATAATAATAAATTAATTAAAAAAAAAAAAAAAGAATGCAGTCTTGGAAAGACACTTTCCCAAGTCCTGAATTAGCATTATTATCTTTTCTTCCCATTTATCAATGTAATAAAGAAAACTGTAATTCATTACTTTTATTTACATTTATTTGATTACTAATGAGATTGAAAGTTTTTTTATGTTGTTATTAGCCATTTGTGCATTCTCTTTATGGATTATGTCAATGTTGCTTGTTTTACAATTAGGATTTTCATGTTTCCCTCATTAATTTGTAAAAATCCATTGTACATAAAGACTCAATCTTTGACCAACGAATTACATTATAAATATTTCTATTTACTGTATAATACTGTATGTGGAGTGAGCTTTCTCACATACAGATGTTGTGAGAAATAAATAGTTAAACCTATCAGTAATTTAATCTTCCCTTGTATTGGATTTAAAATGTACATTCCTGCCCAAAGAGTATATAAATGTTTTCCCCTGTTTTCTTAAAGTACATGCAAAGTTTTTTTTTTTTAACATTTAAATCTTTAATCCATCTGGAGTTTATTTTGGTGGATGAAGTGACTTAGGAATCTGACTTTCCCCATTGAAGTAGGGTTCTTGCCTGAAACAGCAGGCAGGAGCTCCAGGAAGGAGGCCAGACACAGCCAAGCAGTATTCTTGAGGAGATGCCAGGAGGAAAAGAAACTAGCTGTGGAAAGCTGGCCCATGGAACAGCAGTTTCCCCATGTACAGACAGTAAACCAACGAGAGAGGAAATCTCCCTGCTTAGATGTCCTGTGTGTCCACCTTCTCCAAATTGCTTGGTCACTAATGTAAATTTACACTAATCAGCCATTCAATGTTAGATGTGAAGGGAGAATACTACTGTACAAGAGAATATTGAAGAGATACAGAAAAAAAAAATCCATGCTATTTTTGGGCAAATACAAGATCAGAATAAATCTTTTTCATTTAAGAATGAAAAAGACAAGAAGATACAATAATATCCATGAAGATATTATACCCTACAAAAGGAAATAACTATAAAATTTAAGACATAAAGAGCATACTTTTAACATAAATATGGCAGAAAACAGGTAAATTTTAGAAAGCATTTATTTATCCTCTCATATATTAAAGAAAACTCTCTGGACCCTCCAAACAAAGAAAGTAAAGATGAGCTAAGAAAAAACACTTAAACAAAAAGAAACTTAGCAGAATCATTAAAGTAAGGAGAGAAGAATGCCTTAACACAGTCTAAAATTGCAATAAAACTTGTAAAGATCAGAATCAACATTGCAGAAAATCAATACAGGCAAGATTGATGAAAAATCGGATGAATATATTAAAATGGCCCCCAAAACTGATAAGAATTATGGGAGACATAAAATGGAGATTCAACATATAAATAATGTATTTTAATAAAGAAGACATCTAAACAAATTCGACAAAACATAAAATATTGCATAAGAAACTTTCCTTAAAGCTGTACCTTATAGTAGTTGTTTATCTTATCTTGAAAAGATAAAGAAAGAAGAAAAAGCATCAGCTAATTTTGCAAACCATAATTCCTCCAAGCAATAAGAGGAATTTGTATTGGACAGCACATTTTGGCCACCAAAAAATGTTAGTTCCTAGTTAAAGTTTGTTTTCCTAACAAGTTAAGGAGATGCACCAGTAAGAAACAAGCAGTCTATTTGTGAGTGAGAGTTATGAGAAAAGAAGTGCATGAACAGTGAGAGGCATCTGAAGTGACCACTGTGAGGACGTGGACAAGCAGCGCAGTCTCTGGTCTAATGGACAAGATTTTGTGGATTGGGAACACTACACAAGGCGTGACTGAATAGAAAACCACCCTGGCAACCTCTGACTTCCTCCTTTGAACAAGAAGTCATTTACATCATATTTGCCATCAAGAATGCCCAGCCGGAGAAAGAACATTTGAGCGCTTAAAGCGGGGGTGGGAAAAGTGGATGGGGTGGGTCTAAAGGAGGCAGGAAAAAATGCCCTGCCTCGATTTTGTCTGCCACCATCAAAAAATTATGTTCTTTCCTTTTTTGAAAAATTTACTTTTTTCTATTGAGTCATAATAGATGTATGTATTTGGGGCTGCATGTGTAAATCTGATACATTCATGCAATGTATAAAGATCAAATCAGGGTAACTGGGATATCCATCACCTTAAATATGTACCTATTGTATGGTAGGATCATTCTAATTAATCCTGTCTAGCTATTTTAAAATGTACAATAGATTATTGTTAACTATAATCACCCAACAGATCTGTTGGAAATCAGGTCTTAACTTCTCTCTAACTGTATATTTGTATTCATTAATAAATCTTTGTTTATTCCCCCCTATCCCCACTACCCTTTCTGGCCTCTGGCAACCACCAATCTACTTTTATCTTCCTAAGATGCAATTTTTTAACTGTCGCATGTCAATGAGGACATCCACTACTTGTCTTTCTCTATTTGGCTTATTTCATTTAACATAATGACCTCCAGTTCCACCTATGCTGCAGCAAAAACAGGACTTTTTAATTTGTTCTTTCCTCAAATGCATAATTCATTGGCCTTTTGTTTGTTTTGAGACAGAGTCTTGCTCTATTGCCCAGGCTGGAGTATAGTGGCACGATCTCAGCTCACTGCAAACTCCGCTGCCCAGGCTCAAGTGATGCTCTTGTCTCAGCCTCCTGAGTAGCTGGGATTACAGGTGTGTGCCACCATGCCCAGCTAATTTTTGGATTTTTAGTAGGGATGGGGTTTCACCATGTTGGCCAGGTTGGTCTAGAACTCCTGACCTCAAGTGATCCACCCGCCTCAGCCTCCTAAAGTTCTGGGATTACAGGCATGAGCCACCGCACCCAGCCAATTCATTGGCTTATAACAGTGTGTTAGAGAAAAGTGAGAAAAGTCATTTTTCCCACTCTATATTTTTTGGCTCAATTAGACTTTTTCTGTAACAAAATAGCCGAGCTGAATAAAAATCTAACCAAATCTAACCTTTTTTGTGCTGACCAAAAAGATTCACCTTACATAAGGTGCAATTCATTAAACCTAGACAATCCTGATGAATATTTTTTGAAGATAAAGACATAGTCCTTAAAAAAGACTTAAAAGTCAGATTGGCCTAGATCACTTCACAATATTGTGTATGGAATAAAATTATAGCTTTTCTATGGGGAAAGATGCTTACCAAGAATTTTATATCCAGACAAATTTTCATTCACTTGTAAACACAACAGAATGATATCTTCAGATATGTAAGGACTTACAAAATATGCCACCTATGCCTCCTAGAGAAATAATAAAAGGTTGGAGGCATATTCCTACCATAAAAAAGTTAGGTAAGATAAAAAACTCATAAATATGCAAGTGCCATGAAAGAAATGGGAATAAATATTGCTACTACTCAATCTCAGAATTATATCCAAAATAGCCACTAAAATAAAATAAAATAAAATGGTATAATAATTATTGAAAGAAAAGATATATGAGTTAAAAATAATAATGGCTGAGGTAGTAACTGAGATAAAAAAAATCAAATATATAAACAAATCTGGAAGCTGAAGGAAGAAAAAAGTAGAAGGGAACAAATAGTGTCTCCCTGTTGCCTTCATTTATGGTCAAACTTGTACAAAGAACTAAAGTAATATCAAATAAACAAATATTGTAGTATTCAAGACAAAAAATATTAACTGGATTTAAAGTAATAATTGAAAACTCTAAATAAAATTAAAGAAGATTAAAATAACACAGCAGCTCAAGACATGTGAATTCAAACTACCCAGAAGTAATAAATGATTTTGGTGATGTGGCCAGTTACGAGACATATATAATATAAGCATGGTAATATAAGCATGGCAATACAATATAAGCATGGTAATTGCGTATCTAATATAAGCAACTACCATGCTTACCAAGACAGGTATACAATGTATAAGAAGAAATCTACAAAACTTGCTATTATGAGAGTTGACTAGTGCTATGCTCTTGGAAGGGAAGACTCAATTGTGATGAACAGATCAGCTCTAATCAATTTAATTTTTATATTTAAATCAATGCCAATCAAAATCTGATACACTGTTGTTAACTTGACATTTTCTCTCAAAATTTTCTCCAAAGGTTGCAGTGAGCTGAGATCACGCCCCTGAACTCCACCCTGGGCAACAAGAGCAAAACTCTGTCTCAAAAGAAAAGAAAAATTCTCCAAAATAATACGCAGAAAACAATGAGCAAAAAAATACTGCAAATGAACAATACTATAGGATTTATGAAAATAGATGTCTAAACTTGCTACAAAGCCAAAACAATGACAATAGAATTGAACTGAGATAGTAAGAGACAACAGGGGCCAGGTATGGTGGCTCACACCTGTAATTCCAGCACTTTGGAAGGCCAAGGCAGGAGGGTTGCTTGAGCTCAGGAACTCAAGACCAGACTGGACAGCAGAGTGAGACCCCATCTCTACAAAAAATAAAAAATTTAGCCAAGTGTGGTGGCACATACCTGTAGTCCCCACTTGGAGGCTGAGGTAGGAGGATTACTTGGGCCCAGGAAGTCGAGGCTGCTGTGAGCCATGATTGCACCACTGCAATACAGCCTGGGCAACAGAGCAAGACCCTGTCTAAAAAATAAAAAAGAGAGACAGCTCAGCATGGTGGCTCATACCTGTAATCCCAGCACTTTGGAGAGGCCAAGGTGGTCATATGGCTTGAGTTCATAAACTTAAGACCAGTCTGGGCATCATGGTAAAACCCCAGATAAACAAAAAATACAAAACTTGGCCAGGTGCAGTGGCTTGTGCCTATAGTCTCAGCTACTCAGGAGGCTGGGGTGGGAGGATCACTTGAGCCTCAGAGGTAGAGTCTGAAAGTGAGCCATGACTGCACCACAGCTTCTAGCCTAAGTGACAGAGCAAGATGCTGTCTCAAAAAAAACAAACAGAAGAAACAAAAAGCAGAGACAGAGAGAGAACAGAATATAAAGGCTAGAACCATGTGGGCCTTTGTGTATCTGGTCATAAAATAAGTACAAATCACTGAGGTATTATTAATATAAATGGTTAAAGGTTAATGGAATAACTATTTGAAGGGGCTACACAAAAATATAAACTACTTATCTTTAGGCAAATGACTTCATTTTCCTTCTGTTTGTTTTGTGTTTCCCTGTCATTTTGGTACTTTCCTGAGCTCTCCGAATTTCCAACAATGAGAATGCTTCCATTTCATAATGAGAAAAAGCTCATAAATGTTATTTTAATAGTATGGGTTCAATTCAAGTTGTAATTAGAAAAGAAAAAAATGTTTTTAAAAATTCTATAAATCTGAGATTTCCTTCACAATGATGCAACTGTGGGAAAAAATTGATTTGGTAATAAACTATAACCCAGGTAAACTATGAAAAAGAAAATGCCTGAAAAATATTCTTAGTTGGATATTGACGTGGAAAATTAAGACTTCATGAGGAGTTCCACGAGGTCACTGTCTAAGTAAGTAGGAAGCGGGAGGCATTCTAGGGTGGGATAAAAATAATCGAGCAAATCCTTCAGTTTACAGAAGTCAGTTTTTAACATGGTTTCAGAAACAAAAGTGTTCAAATGATAAGGACTAGGTTTCCTAAATTACTAGTAATATAGATGAGTATCTCTAGAAAAGTAACTAAAGAATATTTTCTCAATAGTAGCTCCAATATATATGATAAATAGAATATGCAAGTATATACATTATACATTAACCAAGAGCATCTGTCATTTAAACAAAAGGAGGTAACTGTAATTAATGTTGCTTTCAAGTTTAAGAAATGCTGTAGCAATACTCTTTTAAATAAAAAAGGTATCATCTTCAATTTGCCTTCTAAATTTTTTTACATAATGACTACCAAAAGACTACAGAAAAGTACATTTAATCTGAATGACTTGGAGAAGCTTGGTGGCATCAAAATCAATAAACCATTAATATCCTTTCAAGGAAAATAGGTAAAACAGAACTAAATAAAACATCTGAACTCAGGGGTAAGATAGTTTATGATAATCGAAAACTATTCCAGCATCACTAGGGAATGAACTGGATGGCTCTTATTTCAGAGAATGTGCCCTGTTTTACGCTAAGGCAGTCTTGTTTAGAGGAAATATCAATGAAGATTTTCTTCTAGTCTATGTTGCCAATTCGTAAATTGGGGGAGGGGGGCATTCTTAATTCGTTCCTAAGAAAAGCTTTCTAAAAGCTCAGATCTGCCAAATCCTTTTGCAGAGGACTGCCAAAATAGAATGAGGGAAGATCAAAAGCAAAGTTATTGTCAATGCTGTTTGTTTTTCAATACTTACACACTGAACAGAACAATATTCTTTTTTTTGGCATGATCTTCTTCTTAGTACTGAAGCTCACTATTTCTATCTTCTTAAGACTTAAAGAGGACCATAAATGATGACATACTTCTTTTTTCTAATTTTTGCCAGTTTTAATATACATAATATTTTATATTTTCATCAACTTTAAAGATATATAAATAATTGAATATTTACATTAATTTCAGATAATATCCTGACAAATGCTAACTTTCATTGTTTTATTAAGACAAAATATATGGAATTATGCTTAAATACTAAAAGCCATTTCATCCAGCTTTTGGAATATCACACAGCTACATTTATTATATTTCTACTCATAGAGCCAAGTAAATCAGCGTAAAATTTGTCTTGACTCAACAAAGATATGTCAACGGCAAAATTTATCTGATAACAATAAGGTGAATTGCAAGCATTTTTGTGTAAGTTTGTGCATTTGAATTCTTATATTCATTCATATTTTGTTTTCTTTGTTGCAGTCTTCAAAGGTCTTCAAGCTCTTTGTTCTTTTTTTTATCTTTTACAACAAAAAAAAATGTATTTAAGTTTTTATTTTTGTAAGGTAGACTTTATTTCGAAACTTGTTTTCAACCAACAACTTAGACTATCATCATATTTCCCAGTTTTCGGTCCATATGTATAATTTAAAGCTCAGCAAAAACAGCTGAGGGATCCTTTGTTTCTAGTCCCACGCCAAATGATCATTGTAAAAATTCAGAATTCTCTCAGCTGTCATTGAATATGAATGAGCACCTAAAAAACCAGTATACTTTGCAATATTATTTACTCTTTTAAAAATTTCTCAAAAGTCTAGGACAGATTTTTGGAATACTTATCCCTGAGATACATTCTTATGATTAAATTACAACTTTTGAATAAAGAGAATAGTGTACATTAACTCACAATTGAACAAACCCTAATCAGGTTAACTCTCTAGTTAACCTAAATAAATCAATTTCCTTGCCTAATGAAAAGACCTTTGAAATAATTATGACAGTGAGAAAACTCTGAAAGTGAAAGAAATCTGACCTGTCTTCATCTTACTTCTAACCTCCAAGTTGCCCTCATTCATTCCTCTATGTAGGCCAAACTTGAGAGGAATTTACTTAGTTTAACTTTGAAACAAAGATGATAACAGTCCCTCCCCAAAATGAACCCATCCTTGCTTGGGGACCAGACTGTCTTTGTGAAACTAACAAATCAGCCACAACATTAGAAATTATGGCTCACAAGTCACACAGCCAAAGGCCACAAGATTCCTAATCTCCCCAATTGCTCCTATATATATTACCATTGTCAAACCTAAGATTGGTATTGGAGGTATTTCTCAGACCCTGCATTCTGATGAACCAGCTGGTGCCATCCAGACCAGTACACTGGATCATCTGGTCTGTAAGAACTGACTCAGCAGGAAGACAGCTTCAGCTCCCTATGATTTTATCCTCCACCCCACCAATCAGCATCCCCCATTCCCTAGCCTCCTGCCTATCAAACTACTTTTGAAAAACCCTATGCTCCAAATTTTCAGGGAGGCTGGTTTAAGGAATGATAAAAACCCTGTCTTCCATTTACCCAGCTCTATGAATATTAAACTCTATTGCAATTCCCACGTTGATAAATTGGCACTATCTGGGCAGCAAACAAGAAGAATGCACTGTGTGGTCACACCAATGGCATCACCATGAAAATCTGCATTATAGGATTTCATAAATTGAAAATAACATTTCCTCATTGGTTTTTCTTTCTTTTCTTTTTTTCTTAGACAGAGTCTTGCTCTGTCACCCAAGTTGGAGTACGGTGGCACGATCTCCACTCACTGCAACCTCTCCCTCCCAGGTTCAAGTGATTCTCCTGCCTCGGTAGCTGGGACTACAGGCACCTGTCATCATGCCTGGCTAATTTTTGCATTTTTAGTAGAGACAGGGTTTTGCCACGTTGGCCAGGCTGGTCTTGAACTCCTGGCCTCAAGTGATCCACCTGCCTTGGCCTCCCAAAGTGCTGGGATAACAGGCATATGCCACCACGCCCAGCTCCTCACTGTTAAAAACAATAATTTTGTAAAATATTTTCTATAGTAAGTAGCTGATATTATAAGAAGCAAAGTAAATGTTCTTTGCAATAATTAAAACATGTTCAAATGCTAATTTTAAAGAAGGAAATATTATCTTAGCGGTAAAGAAAAAGAAAAATAGAAAAGACATTATCCCCATTATACAAATGGAGAAACTGTGGTAGATATTTATATAACATATCCTATAATACATACCTTACATCAATTTGAAAGAGCATAAAACACTGAATTTCCTAGGGCTAAGGTCACTGTATACATGTGATTGGGTCTCTCTTACTTCTTCCAGCCATCACTAAACTGACACCTTAGCCTTGCCAAAACAGCTCAGGAGAAGGCCTGGCTATTTAAACACTTCTGCTGTTGAGGGGGATCTGCCAGGTGAGGCTCTCATCTCTTTGATTTGCCATGCAGCTTACAGAACAGTGATAAGGTTTAGGTTTGGGTTTCAGGTAATAAAGAGGCCTAGAAATTGGAAAACATTCCCTGGCTCAGCATACCAGAGAGCTTTGGTATTGTGTTTCAACATAAAGCCCAGCTAATTCTATAAAGATACCAGAATTAGGAATAGAAACCACTATTTCCAGCACTGCTAGGGCACATCTCTCTGTAAACATTAAGAACCTGTCAGAGGGCCGGGCGCGGTGGCTCAAGCCTGTAATCCCAGCACTTTGGGAGGCCGAGACGGGCGGATCACGAGGTCAGGAGATCAAGACCATCCTGGCTAACACGGTGAAACCCCGTCTCTACTAAAAATACAAAAAACTAGCCAGGCAAGGTGGCGGGCGCCTGTAGTCCCAGCTACTCGGGAGGCTGAGGCAGGAGAATGGCGTAAACCCAGGAGGCGGAGCTTGCAGTGAGCTGAGATCTGGCCACTGCACTCCAGCCTGGGCGACAGAGCAAGACTCCGCCTCAAAAAAAAAAAAAAAAAAAAAAGAATCTGTCAGAGGATGGAATCATACTGAACAGCCTTTGTTGACCTGAGAAGCATTTTTCTCTACAAGAAGTTATGCTATCAAAACGTGGATGAAAATCTCCTCTAGGGGCAAAGAGATAGCAACAAATTCAAGTGGAGTCTGGGCATGATGGCTCATGCCTGTAAACCCAGCACTTTGGGAGGCCAAGGTGGGCGGATCACTTGAGGTCAGGGGTTCAAGATCAGCCTGGTCAACATGGTAAAACCCCGTCTCTACTAAAAATACAAAAATCAGCTGGGCGTGGTGGCACGTGCCTGTAATCCCAGCTACTAGGGAGGCTGAGGCAGGAGAATCACTTGAGCCCAGGAGGCAGAGATTGCAGTGAACCGAGATTGCACCACTGCACTCCAGCCTGGGAGAGAGAGTGAGACTCCACCAAAAAATCAAGTGGATCCTTCTCTGAAAGTATGTTTTTCTCAGACCAAGGAAGACAAATAAAGAAAGACTAGAGATGTCATTGTCTTGGTACCAACACCTACAAGATAGCAGGAGCCTTGCCTAATGAGTAAAACCAATATAATCTTCCATCTTTTGCTTAGAATTGTGCAATGGTAACTGTAAGAAACTTCATCGGCTCTAATTTTTTTTCTCTCTGATGAGTAAACTCAAGCCCAGCAAAACTGGGCAACTTGTTCAAGGTCACCCAGAAGTGGAGTTTCCTGAGATCCTGGCAGAGGCCCTTTTCCTGCACATCGCAGTGCTCGTCCAGCTCCTCCCATTCCTAAGTGACCTGTATCAGTCATTTTGCATTCAGTGCCTTGGTGTAGCCAGTGTGTTCCTTTTCCTGATCCCTTCCTTATATCCTTTTCCTATGTGACTACAACGTGGAAAAGGAAATCAAACAAAGAATACAAGTGCCCAAGAATGTAATGCACAATTTCATCTAGATTGATTACATTGCATCAGCCACCAAGCCAGTCAAAAAGAATCCCAGGAGCAGATGCTGCTTCCAAAACTAATCCTCAAAGAGATTAAAAGGGCACGTTTGCACTGTAAACTCAACCTGTTTGCCATATAGACAAAGAAAACACGAAAACGTGCTTGCCATTTGACAGGTTTGGGTTATGTGAACATTCTCCTGAATTTTCAAATAGCCCGTCCTATTTTATGTCTGTTGTAACTTTTCTCTTTTTACCCAACATACTGACAGTTAAAAAGATAGTTCTTATTCTCGTTATTCCCGCTTTACAAATGTTGCTCCCCTGCCCCTTTAGGCTTACACTCTCTCTAGCAAATTCAGTGTCCCTGAAAGTGTTACCACTGTTTTTAATACAGTGAGATAAAGAAATTGTACCCTAGTCAAATGTGTTTTGGATAAAATACTACTCAGCTTTCATTCTTCATGACAAGTCTTATGTTATGTATCTGTGAATAAAGCTTGCCTGGAACTCTCTATTTACTGACAGATTGTAATGTTGCTAAGCTTACCTACTTCCTTATTTTTGTGCCAGGTAAGCAACAAAAGCGCTTGCAATTTTGTACAAAACCTAATAAAATCATGGAAAATGACAGCAAAACTGTGTTTAACATACAGTTTACAGTCATCTACTCCCCAAAGGCAAAACCAGGAAAATGGAAAAATAAATAAGAATAAGAATAAAGATAGGACATGAGGAATAAGGGTACAGTTTAAAATATAATAAGTAACACAGATATTGAGACCAGACAATGCCCCCGTGCACATAATCATGCCGTGGGCTGCCTCTAACCTATTGGAAATTAAGTGAAGTTCAACGTGAGGTTTCCGTAAAAAGTCTCTTGTGTTCTCACCTAAATCCATGGAAGACAGTAGTCCTCATCACTAAAACCACACATAAATCAGAAAGTTGGCAGTGCTTGCTCTGGAGAGTCCAGAAACTTAAGCTTTTTGGAGACTGAACTTCCTCTCACCCTAAAAAGGATGAATCCTGCCCGATCAGGATGAAGCAATGAGAGTGGACTTTCTAAAAGCTGAGAGAGAGAAAGACATTTTATTTCCAGAACCATTTAATATAGCTCTTATTAAAATGCATATATGGATTCCCATTCCAACACATTTAAGCCAAAAAGAGAAAACCTAGATGTATTTTTAAAAGTGGATTTTTAAGAAAGAACAGAAAAAAAAAAACAAAAAAAAAAAAAACAGGTACAAATAAACAGTATCTGGAAATTTCACTGACTTTGTATTGCATATTGTTAAGGAGATTTATTTTTCTTACTAATCATAAATTTTCCCCCATAGAAGTTTATGAAAAGAAAAAGAAAATCTTTTCCTCTTATAACATAAGTTGACTTTCTTAATTGAGGCAGTTGTTTTCCAGGCCATAGGATGTCAGATAGCACAGTAACAGAAGACAGCTTGATTTTTATGTCAGCCATAAACTAAGTTTGGATAACTTTCCCTGTTCGCTCATCTTAACAATGAAAATAGATTATATCAAATCACCTTTAATGTCTCCAGCAACTCAAAAGAAAGACGGGGACAGAATTACAGAATGCTTAATAGCACATGTTCTAGAATGATCTTTCCTAATTGTGTAACCTTGGGTAAGATATCTAGTTTCCATGTGTCTCATTCATTTGAAAAAAAGAGGATAAAAATACCTATTTTACAGAGTGCATGTAAGAGGTAAAGGCATTTAGAATAGTACCTGGCACATAAATGCTCAAGAAATATTGGCTATTATTGTTACGAGTGTTTAATAAATGTGTTTTAATGAAACAATCTGGAATGTTTGGTGCAAAAAAAAAAAAAAAAGTTGTTGAAACCCAAAATATTAAAGAAGAAATCTGGAGCATTTTGAAAGGCTATCAGAAAGCAAGAAACAGAATCATGGTTAAGAGGAGAGGACCCCTATCTAAATAAGACTATCCAAAAATTGGAAAAGGCTTTTCCTTAGGGATCCTTCTTTGTTCAAATACTAAATATTCACCAAGTTGCTTTCTTGTCTTGATTTATAGCTCTTGTTATTTCTGGTCTTATGTAAACTTCCCTTGTAGGAAGACGTATTTCCTATTTTAGATTATTAAACTAGTTTCTAACTAAAACCAGAATTTGGTCATTGTGAGTGCATTTTCCCTAGGGCTTAATCACTCTTCAGATTAAATGAATGGTCAGTTCCCAGACTGCAAAGTTGGAAGTGCAAACCTCAGAGAATACAGAGTCCTTAACCTACCTTTCCTGAATGCTCACATTTAATGGAGTATTCTCTGCTTGGGCCCTCCAGTGTCTTGCCTATGTAAATAAATTAGTAGCCTCTTAACCTGCTATTCCACTTCCATGTTTCCTTGTCTAGTCCACAGAGCCTGACACTTCTACTTAACAGAGTTGTAGAGCACACAGAGGGCAGAACCCTTCTCTGAATCATTTCAAGGTCTAGCCCTATTGGACCTGGTGCATAGCAGACCTCTTAAAGTCTAAGGTAATTGTATAAGGTACTACTGTAACTTGAAAAAATACAATTATTTCTCAGGTTTGGTGTAATAAGAGTCCAAGGAAATTTTTGGTCAGCTTGTAATGACAGAAAATGTTCCTTCTTAAGACCAGACACTGTAATTTTTATAAATACATCTGAGGCTTTATGAGATACAGGCTACTCCACAAGAAAAAAAAGAATCAAACCAGTTATCCTTCCTTAATCTCAGAAGTTAAGAACAATTCATGATTGACAAAAAAGGAGTAAATTACAACTAAAGAATAACATGAAGATGAAAGAAGGATATAAAACAAAAGCATTTTAGCAACTTCCAAGGGTTGTATTGGGATGCCTTCTTGATGATTACATGTATTGGAAAGTTCCATCTGGCCCTGTTCAAAAACATTCAAGTAAGAGTGCAAAAAGCTTTTCTCCACCCACATCTCCATCACTCCTTTAGGGTACAGGCTCATATTCTTTATCTCTGGCAACTGGCCTGAGATGAGCTATGACTATTGAAGGACCCTGAAAGTGGGGTCTCATTACTTAAGTAAGATACAAAGTAAGCAAAATGCATAAGCACAGAAATCCAACACATCAGCAAAAAGTCAATAGAAATACTCTGGTAGGTGGTTAGATCCTCACCAAATGCCAGTTAGAAGAGCAGTTTATGCACTGCTCCTGTCACAGAAGTTCTCGTCACAGGAGACACATTAATAAATGATGCTGAGATGGAGACAGAAGTTGGCTCTCATGAAGATATACTCTTCATGAAGAGTATATATCCTCTTAACTAAAAATAGAACTATCACTCAATCCAGCAAAGCCATTAATGAGTATCTATCCCAAGGGAAAGAAATCATTATATTAAAAAGATACATGCACTTGCATGTTCTCACCATGTGACCTGCCTGCTCCTCCTTTGCCTTCAGTCAGGATTGTAAGCTTCCCTCACTAGAAGCAGATGCTGTTGTCATGCTTCTTGTACAGCTTGGAGAACCATAATCCAAACAAACCTATTTTCTTTATATAATACCTAGCCTCACTTATTCCTTTATAGCAATGCAAACAGACTAATAAATTCACCATACTAACAGGAATAAAGAAGAAAATCCATATTATCATCTCAATTGATGAGAAAAAGCATTTAACAAAATTCAACCCAATTTATGAATTAAGAAAAAAAAACTTAGCGAACTGGAAATAGAAGACTTTCTCAGTCTGATAGATAAAATCTATTTATTTTTATTTTTATTATGATTATTTTTTGAGATGGAGTTTTGCTGTGTTGCCAGGCTGGAGTGCAGTGGCACAATCTTGGCTCACTGCAACCTCTGCCCCCTGGGTTCAAGCAATTCTCATGCCTCAGCCTCCCAAGTAGCTGGGATTACAGCCCCACACCACCACACCCAGCTAATTTTTGTAGAAAAATCTTTAAAAAAAAAAAAAAAAAAAAACCCTACAACTACCACTATAATGGTAAAACACTAAACCATTTTTCTCTAATATCAAGAGTAATGTAGTGATGTGCTCTTACCCTTTCTGTTCAGCATTGTACTAGGGGTACTAGCCAGTGCAATGAAGCCAGAAAAAGAAATTAATGACATACAGATTGGAAAGCAAAAAGTAAAATAAGCTAATATGCTCATTTCATTATCCAGCCCTTTGTTTAGAGACAGACACATGAGCCAAATCAGGCTAATAAGACCCAAGGAGAAACAATTCCTAAATTTTGGTACAAACTCTCTTTCCTGTTGTATCTTTCATTGTGGTGAGGAAACTCTCAATCTCCTGGTGACCACCCTGCTCTATTAGAAGCTGGGTCTAAAAATGATCCTAGTGACACTGAACCATGAATCAAGCTGGTCTGAGAGTAGTTCTATGCCTGGACCTTCTAGTTACATAAAATAATAAATTCTCTTTTTGGCTGAAGCCAATTTGGGTTAGATTTTTTGTCCCTTATCACCTAAGAGTCTTAATTTCTTCCTCATATTTTTAATATCTTAATCCTCTCAGGGGTTAGACTTTTTAATTTCTTTCCTTCTGACATTTTTTTCCTTTGCTTTCTAATAAGAAATTAGTGTAAATACCATCCTGCCACACATTAAATTTTGTTTTTTTAAAAAAATTTCCTGATTGATGAATCAAAATCAGTCTTTTGTAAATCTCTTCACTAGTGCAGGAGGGTGATAATGTATATTCATCTATTATACTACTTCTAGATTCACTTTCCACATTGCAGTGGCAGTGAAACAGCAATCAGACATGTCAGATGTATGGAGTGAAGTTATAAAACATGTTGATTTTATTTATACTGATAATGGACAAAGTCAACAGGAGATATGAGAAGTATGTAGTACACATTTGATTTTCAAGCACGGCAGCTCAATGCAATCACTTTTATCTACTTCCCAAGGTCATCCTTCATATAATTCCATCCTTTGTTCACTGCACAAATCCCTTCCAGACCCCTCCAAAAATTCTTCTCCAAAATAATGCTAAATAAATTATATTTTTCTCACTCTCATTACTCTGTGGTTCTTTTACCTCTAGCTGTTGTGATTATGACATCACTAACAAAAGAATGGGCCTTATAACAGGACTAATTTATTTTTTGCCAAGTCTTCAGCTACACTTGATTAGAATGTACTAGGATGAGCTGATCCAAAACAAGACCCTATTTGATACATGATCCTCGCAAGCATAATTTAGAGAAATATAACAAGAAAATTAGAAAAAAAGAAAAGCCAATAAAGTGTTACTGATGAGGTTACTGATCTGGCCAACTGAGATGCAATCCTACCGGGGCTTTCTGATGAATGATGTATGATATAGCTCGGAATTGTCTTATTAAGAAATAGAGAATGTGGGGCCAGGCATGGTGGTTCACATCTGTAATCCCAGCACTTTGGAAGGTCCAGGCAGGTGGATCACTTGAGGTCAGGAGTTCAAGACCAGCCTGGCCAACATGGCAAAACCCCGTCTCTACTAAAAATACAAAAATTAGCTGGTCATGGTGGCATGTGCCTGTAATCCCAGCTACTCAGGAGGCTGAGGCAGAAGAATTGCTTGAATCCAGGAGGTGGAGGTTGCAGTGAGCCGAGATCGTGTCACTGCACTCCAGCTTGATGACAGAGCCAGACCCTGTCTCAAAAAAAAAAAAAGAAGAAAGAAAGAAAGAAAAGAAAAAGAAAGAAAGAAAGAAAGAAAGAAAGAGAAAGAAAGAAAGAAAGAAAGAAAGAGAAAGAAAGAAAAGAAAAAGAAAGAAAGAAAGAAAGAAAAAAAGAAAAAGAAAGAAAGAAAGAAAGAAAGAAAGAAAGAAAGAAAGAGAGAGAGAGAGAGAGAGAGAAAGAAAGAAAGAAAGAAAGAAAGAAAGAAAGAAAGAAAGAAAGAAAGAAAGAAAGAAAGAAAGAAAGAAAGAAAGAAGGAAAGAAAGAGGTAACGTGGAATATTCAACCCTCTGACCCCTACACCTCACTGGTTGATGGTTGCCCATGGAGACATAAAAACTGTGGCATTTCAGAACTTCCCTGTGTTAGGTAAGCTAGAATCTGTGATATGAAAACAAGACCTCAGTCAGAGATTGAGGAGAGACAGATATTTGAAGTGGGCAGTCATCAGTGAGTACAGGGCTATCTCAGAAGGAAAGAAGGAAAACTCAGAGGGGACGGAAAGGATATGGAATGGACCATCAACAGCATCAGTTACACTGCCCAAAACAGCTTGCAAGTCACCTCATCTTCATGAACACAAGAATACCAGCAAGCTCTTTCTCCTCCACATTACCTCATGGATTACTCTGCAGTCTCTATATACATTTTCATTCACCTACTTAACATATTGTATTACATACTTGAACATAGGTACAATCCCCTTATTAAATATAATAGATTCCCCTTTGATGAATACTATCCAAAAGACAAAAGCAACTTAGACTGGATACAATGTCCCTTTTCTAACCAGTCTGTCTTTACTCTCCTCCACAGTGATCTTCGTGAGGAAATAGGAGCATTAACTTTCAAGAGTTTCAAGAATAAAGTCCCTGCTGTCCAGAAGTCGAAGTCACAAATAACTAAAACATAAGGCAAAATAAGCTAAGTGCCATAAGAGAGGTAAATACAAAGTGCTTTGAGGGCTCAAAGGAGATAAATATCACGTCCAGTTGGCAGGATCAGGAAGGATATGTGAATGAAGAGGCTTGAGAGCTGAGCTTTGAAGGATGGATGGAATTTTGTCAGTAAAAGGTGGCTAGAGGGCTTTCTAAATATAGAGAATATTATAAGCAAAGTTCCAACCACAGAAAAATGCATGCTCCTTTGAGATACAGTCTGCTTTGGCTGGAGCATAATGTACATATCACAGAAGTATCCTGGGAGATATCGCTGGAAAGGACCACTCTGCCTGCATTTTTAACCATTTCAGTAATCTATCAACAGAGTTTTCAACTCTTAAAAGTGGCATGACATTAATGCCTCTGGTGGTAAGGTCTATCCAATATATATTATTTCTAAAGACCAGTATAGTATTCATATTTTAAATTTTCTACAAGATCAAACTTGTTAAAATGGAATGTAGGAATTCAGAAGGGGGTCATTCCCTCTTGGTCATATAAAGATAGCGTAAAAGTTTAAGAGCCCATGATCTTTTGTCTTGCTTTGTCCAGTGACTGCTTAAAGAAAGAAGTGATGGTTTGTATTTTACAAAAGAGGGAGAATGAGGTAATTAAAAAAAGATGAATAAACAAAATAAGTCAATGCTTAATACACTCTTCAACAGGTGCCTGAATCCACATATATATGCGAATTTAAAGGAAATTAGCCAAAATAAATAACGTGGGAAATCAATGTTAAACGCATTTGTATGCATGTGGTTTCTCTCCACATCCTGAGGGATTAACATTTTACTCTTGCTGCAGTCCCATTATTAATCTTACTCTTACCAGAGTCAAATGGGAAGTAAATCGGCAAAAATGTAATAACTGAAGCTAGAAGGAAATTGTTTCTTTCTTACAGGACGAGTACTTCAGTTCAACCTGAGGACTGTTTTAGACAATCCTAAAGGTGGTTTTGTCAGCCCACAAATGCACAGTCTTAGTCAAACTCTTTTAAACACACAGAAGCATGGCTTATTCTACTTCTGAACATCAATGAGTACTTTTCAGGGCAAATTATCATATATTTAATATTCATAATTCTCAAAAAAATTAGTCCAAAAACATTATCTGCATTTTACAGATGATAAAACTAAGGTTCAAAAAAAGTTTGACTTCCCCATATCAGAGTTGTATTAAGGCATTTTAAATTCCACTTTCTTCCAATTTATCTAAAATAAGTCATCTTATTTCCTAAATAATTCACTTTTTGAATCTCAAAAATGCAAAAAATGCGGACACTTATTTCACTAAGTCTCACTCTGAGTATCCATGCTAGTTGTTATATATTTAATATTCTTCTATGGTATCCTATCAGAGAGCAAAGCTAAAACTATCTCTTACATTCTCTTGGCTTTAGTTCTCAGGAGTCTCAAAAAAAGTCCTTATAGAGGCTTTTGAATAAATTCAAGGTGTCTCTTAAAGGAAAGTTTGGTTCTCCCTGTAAGAATCTTAGTATGCCCATTCTGTAAAAGTAACAGTCTATAGTTGCTAGAATATAAATTAAACTCTTCATTTTTTTAGGAGAACTTTCCACTTGGATTTCTAGAACCAAAAGCAAGACTATCCAAATGGTTAAGCAACTCAGAACACCTGGATGACAGCCTGTTGCCACAGTTTTCCTTCAAAGCTCTCATGCCTCCATTAAAAGGTCCGTGAGACAACAGAAGAAATGATGAGGCTCCCATATTTTCTGAGCTGAGTGGGAATGGGGGAATATGCCTTAGAGCAGATAAGTAATTCTCACACTTGAATCTGCATACAAATCACATTAATCTTGTTAAAATGTAGATTCTGACTCAGTACAGCAGGGGTGAGGCTCAAAATTGAATTTTTTTTTTTTTTTTGAGACAGAGTTTCACTCTTGTACCCCAAGCTGGAGTGCAATGGCAAGATCTCGGCTCACTGCAACCTCCACCTCCTGGGTTCAAGCAATTCTCGTGCCTCAGCCTCCCAAGTAGCTGGGATTACAGGCACCAGACACCATACCCAGCTAATTTTTGTATTTTTAGTAGAGACGGTGTTTCACCATGTTGGCCAGGCTAGTCTCAAACTCCTGACCTCAGGCGATCCACCTGCCTCGGCCCCCCAAAGTGCTGGGATTACAGGTATGAGTTACCTCACCTGACCTCAAAATTGAATTTTTAATTAGCTCCCAGGTCATGCCTATCCTGTGAGTTCAGGACCACGCTGAGTAGCAGCCAAGGATTCAGAGCAAACTGCACCCTATGCCTACTTGGCCTATGAGATAAAAATGGTTTTTGCATTTTCTAATGGTTGGGAGTAAAATTAAAAGAATAATAATATTTCACAACATTTAAAAATTATAAGGAATTCAAATTTGTGTCCATAAATAAAAGCTTTCTTGCATTATTTGAAATAGCCAAGATATAGAATCAACTTAAGTGTCCATAAAGAAAATGTGTTATATGTATAAACAATGGAATATTATTCAGCCTTAAAAAGAAGGAAATCCTGTTATGTGCAACAGCAGGGATGAATCTGGAGGACGGTGTGTTAAGTAAAATAAGCCAGGCATAAAAAATAAAATAGAAATAACTGCATCACCTCACTTATATATAAATGTGAAAAAGTCAAACTCATAGAAGCAGAGGATAGAATGGTGGTTACGAGGAGCTGGTGGAGGAAGCGGAGGAAGCAATGGGGAGATGTTGGTCAAAAGATACAAAATTTTAGTTAGAAGGAATAAGATCAAGAGATCTATTGTAGAACATGGTGACTACAGTTAACATTGTATGTGAGGTAACGCATAGGTTAACTGACTTGGCCATTCTACAATGTAAACATATTTCATAACATGTTGCATAGCATAAATCTATATAATTTATATTTGTCAATTAAATAAGTCATAATAAAATGTCAAAGAAAATTTTATTGGAAGACGGGCATATTTATTTATTATCTCTGTTCCTTTTGCAGTGTGAGTTAAGTAGTTGCAACAGGGACTGTATAGACCACAAAGCCTAAAATATTTACTATCTGGTCTTCTACAAAAAAATAAAAACCATTTCCTAACCACTGGTCTACAGCAGTGGTACTTAATCATGGTTACATAGTCAAATCACCTGGGGAGATTTTAAAAATATTGATGATGCAGAATTTCTGGGAGTGACTTTGGCATCATTTTTTTTAAAAGTTCAACAAATAACACCTGTGAGAAGTCAAGTTTCAAAACCACTGGTCTAAAGGAAATATTCTCATCCTACCCATGTCTCAGCAACTATAGACAAAGTCACCAAAGTCAAAGAATAAAGTTCAGGTCTTCAACTATTCATAGATTATTTCTGCACAACCTCTGCATTTTTGTCACTACAGGCTAAGACACAATCCCTAGAACAATTCTTTGGTTGCTTTTGTTGTTGTTGTTTTTAATTCTAGCAACTCAAACCAGTATAATCTTTCACTACTCTCTTTTGTGTCTCACCACATTCATTTTCAAGAGTTGTCACTGCTTCCTTCTTCCTCCAGATGGCTGAAACCAGCTGTGTAATCACTGGACTGTCTAAACATATGATCCACACATGCTCTAAAAGTACAACCATCTTCATTCCTTTCCTTCAGGAAAGAAATGGTTCTGTAGACCCGTGCAAAGCCCACCCTCTACTTAGCTCTTTATTCCAGACTTTGGACTCACTGGGGACCTATGCATTGGTCATATTCCCTCTTCCATCTTCTGCACCTCCCTCTCAATAGCCTTCTTTCCCACAACCTAGAAACCTGCTAAATTCTACCATCTCAACCCCCCAAAAAAACTCCACCTGTATCTACCTCTTAATCTTCTCCCTTTATCATCCACAATATGTGAAAGAGGATTCCATACTTGCTGCCTCAAGTCCCAATCCAACATTTACTTCTAAACCCAATATGTCATGACTTCTGTCAAGATCATTCTATCAAATCTCTTCTTGCAAAAGTCACCAGTTGTCTCCATTGCCTAATTTAGTGGACATTTTTCAACCCTTATCTCATAAGACCTCTACACAGCACTGCACACTGTTGAACATTTTCCTGAAATTGTGTGTTTCTCTGATATCACATACCGCTGGTTCTCATCATACATCTGATTATTCCTGTTCTGTGTCTTCTGCAGGTTTTCCATTCTTCAATGAACCTAGGTACCCCAGTAATCCATCTACAACCCACTATTCCCACATGCACCATGACTCAGTTACTATAATAATGGCACCTACCACAGATAATAACAATTCCTCAACTGTTTCCACCCCAAATCTCTGCCCACAAGGTCAGACTCATATGGTCAATTTCTGTTGACTATCACCATTTGACTATACCAAACACAATGTGCCCCAAACCAAACTCACTATATCTTCTGCCTGACCCTCTTCCTGCATTTCACTGTCTTAATTGGTGACTCTACAATCCACCCAGTTTTACAGGCTTAAGCCTGGCACTTTTTGTTTAACCCCTCTCTGCTTCACCACTCAAAGCTAAGTATCATTAGGTCCTGCAAATTTATTTTTCAAACTTACATCTCAAATAGATCCCTTGTTACCACTGACTTAATCCAAAGTCTTACTCATCTTCTACGTGGAAGATTAAATCTGGCTTCCCTGCCTCCAGTTTTGTCTCTCCTAAAACCATCTCCTCATCCATTCAAGACTAGTTTATCTAAAACACAAATATTACAATGTCATTGATATGCATGAAACCTATCAGTATCTCTGTATCATACAAGATTATGCCCAAGCTTTTTAACACAGATACTCAAAAATTTGGACCTCATCTTTGCTGCATCATGCAAACCTCACTTGATATTCATAGTAACAAGTAACAATAATAAGATGTGCTACTTTCCGAACCCTCTACCTGGAATTCATTTCTTCTCCCCATCCATTCCCTCTACCTGCCTCTATATCTTTGGCTAATCCATATACTTTAAGACTCATGACTCCCAGGCTTGGCTACCTGTCCACCTCTCTATGTCCATAATAGCCTGTGCATTTCCGTATTATCCATATCAGAGTGCAGTAGTTAGGAGCAGTGCATAATCACAGAGAACTGGATTGAAATTACTTTGCCACTATTTATCAACTCTCTTAATTGGGAAAATCATAACTTCTCTAATTCCTCAGTTCCTTTATATGTGAAATAGAAATAATATTCACCTTATTGCTTTGTCATTGACAATGAGATAAAGTGCTTAGGATATAAACTGACACTGGGTAAGAACCCAATAAGTTAGAATTGTAGTTGTTATTTATGTTCGTTGCTGACTTTGAAGTCAGAACACAAAACAGTAATGTATATGTTCAGTAACTCCTCTTCTTCTTCTTCTTTTTTTTTTTTTTGAGACAGGGGCACCCAGGCTGGAGTATAGTGGTGCAGTCACAGCTCATTGCAACCTCTGCCTCGTGGGCTCAATTGATTCTCCCACCTCAGTCTTCCGAGTAGCTGGGACTACAGGTGTGTGCCACCATGCCCAGCTCATTTTTGTATTCTTGTAGAGATGGGGTTTCTCCAGATTGCCCAGGCTGGTCTCAAACTCCTAAGTTTAAGGAATCCACCTGCCTTGGCCTCCCAAAATGCTAGAATTACAGGCATCAGCCACCCCATCCGGCCTCAGTAATTCTTCTTTAAATGTCTTACTTTGGCAAAGAAATCTTTGTAAAACATTCTTATAGTTTATCTGAGTTAGTCTTTTTAGTGCTTACAAACAAATCCTCTTTCTTACAAAGATAAATAATCTTGATACATATTAAAACAATAACAAGCAAATTCTGACAATGACTTGCCAATGGAAAGATAGAAGAGCAGAAAGTTTTCTCACAATAAATGAATATCTCAAACCTTTTTTTAAGTTCTTAAGTGGTAAAACATGAATACTATGAACCATGGATGACTCTTTCTGAGAAAAAAACAAGATCCCTTTTATCTAAATTATTATGAATTACCCAAATCCAAAATAATAGGAGATTGTGCTTTTATTTTACTTGAGAGCATGATCATGTGAAAATATAAAACATTAAGTTCACAAGAACATCTGCTAATATTTTAAATGTTAAATGTTCTGCCCGGGCGTAGTGGCTCATGCCTGTAATCTTGGCACTTTGGGAAGCCACGGCAGGCAGATCACTTTAAGTCAGGAGTTCAAGACCAGCCTGAGCAACATGGTGAAACCCATCTCTACTAAAAATGCAAAAATGAATCAGGCATGTTGGCACACGCCTGTAATCCCAGCTACTTGGGAGGCTGAGGCAGTAGAATCGCTTGAATCTGGGTGGTGGAGGTTGCAGTGAGCCAAGATTGCACCACTGCACTCCAGCCTGGGTTACAAAGCGAGACTCTGTCTCTAAAAATAAATAAATAAATAAAATGCTCTGATATCAGTTGCTTTCAATGACTTGTATTAAAACTAAGTTAAGGTGAGGAAGTTGAAATTTCTTCATTATGTTATAAGTCTGTTCATTATCCTAAGGAAAAGAAAATGCAACCTATTACAAAAGTGCCCAGTAGCTTGCTTCATTAAATGCCTGTAATTACAGCATATTTTTTTAGCAGTTTATGAAGGGGATCAAAGAAATATGTTCCAGGTGTAGGCTCTGTACTCAACAGACTTAGACAAAGATTCATTTTCGGTCTTAACATTGTGGTAATGTTTATTAGATCTTTATTTCATTTTTCTACTTTCAATTAAAAGTAGTGTGCAGACATGTAAGGGACAAATTCAGCATAACACTGACTGAGGCTTTAACAATCAGGTGAGCCCAAGCATCTCTCTGCCCCACATTGGGGAGAGGATACTTCCTTCCAAACTTGCATCCGATTCTAACTCATCTGCTTACAGGCTGTGTTTCCTCAGGCAAGTAACAAACTCTCTAAGCCTCCTATTCCTCAGCTGTGAAATGGGAATAATAGTATTTATCTCAGGAACAGTTAGAGGAGCATGAAATGAGAAAACACCATGATGTAAAGTACTTAAGCATAGTGGCTGGACCCATTAACATTATTCCCTTACATAGCACTCACTGAGGGCCAGGCAGCGTACTAAGCACTTTACAGACATTAGTAATCCCTTTGATAGTACCTACATGGTAGGTACTATTATCATCCTCCTTTAACAGAGGAGAACTCGTTTGTACACCACAATTCTGATTATTTCACAGGATAACAGGACCAGAAAAACAAGGATTAGCACTAATCACTCCAAAGGGTTCAGCAAGAAAAATAAACCCGAATGCCCTGAGATAACCATTCCATGTAACAGTCTAACTTCTTTCCTATTAAACTAGAAGGTAGCATCCACAAGAGAAATGAGAAAAATAGTGACTCAGGCCGGGCGCGGTGGCTCAAGCCTGTAATCCCAGCACTTTGGGAGGCCGAGACGGGCGGATCACGAGGTCAGGAGATCGAGACCATCCTGGCTAACACGGTGAAACCCCGTCTCTACTAAAAAACACAAAAACTTAGCCGGGCGAGGTGGCGGGCGCCTGTAGTCCCAGCTACTCGGGAGGCTGAGGCAGGAGAATGGCGTAAACCCGGGAGGTGGAGCTTGCAGTGAGCTGAGATCCGGCCACTGCACTCCAGCCTGGGCGGCAGAGCGAGACTCCGTCTCAAAAAAAAAAAAAAAATAGTGACTCAGATAGTTTCCTGTGTTCTGTTGTTCAGTTCAAAAACCCAAATAGAAAGTAAGTACAGCCCTGAACCCTGTCCATAGATTACCTGCCTTTGCGTCAGCCTTACATGTGGGCCACATACCGGATCTGCCCAAGTTACAGAGCTCTAGTTCCCCATGGTAAAGAAATCAGACCATAGAGATAGGGCAAGATCACTCATTTTTGAAGGGAAGATGAATAATACCTACGTTTGGGTGCAAGGTAAGTTACTAAGATATTAATGAGCTTCGTAGTTTTGTTGCCATGGAATAACCCAAAAGATTGAAATCACATTTAGTAATCTGCATTCCTTATTTTGCCTTTTGATACCTCACCCTATCTCCTGAGAAAAGAGCCAGGTCTTGTAAGCTTCCTCACCACAGGGTAGCCCAGCTACCACAGAAGTGGCCTAAGAGAATTTACTTTACTGGCTGTTGTTTTCCAAAAGCTCAGTATTATGGACACAAAAAGAAGCCACTGCATTGGTGTGAGAGTGAGGGATGATGCGGGGGACAGGTCTGGCACAAGCAGCAAGAGAAAGAAAAAGATTACCCCAAGCTTGAGGAAGGGCTGGTCTGTGGCACCTACAAGTAAAGGCATCCAAAAGCTTCCTCCTGCAGAGCTCCAGGAAAGAGGTTGGATCCCCATGGGAAAAAAAGTAAAGTGGTCACACAAGGCTCCATTCAGAGCACCCGGGCCCACTACTTTCTCACCCGCTGGGTGACACAACAGTCCCAACCCCATCACAGTCCAAGGGATCGGCTAGGGGGATAAAAGTAGGTATATTATGGTACTCAAGTAAGGAGCTTTGGAAAGGTAGAAAAGGCTTTTTCTCAGTTGTCACAATGAATCAAAGCCATGGATGCTAAAAACATCCTGCAATGCCCACACCACAAGAACTATCCCAAAACTCCAGTACGCCTCTGTTGAGAGAAACTAATTAGCTAACCAATTAGGAAATTAACAAACTAATTTGAACTAAAAACTCAAGGGTCTCACCTGAATACTTTGTTCTATGCACCATCACAGGACCTCAGCCCCATAACTTTGTGAGTGAGGGAGCCCCATTATAACTGAGATTCCCATCAAGATGGTGGAATGAGGGTTCAGTGTTGGATTTAGTTGATTTAAAAGAAATACATGTAGAGACATTTCTTGCACAACAAGGCTTATTGAGAAGATGTGCTTTCTAGATATTTCAGATTAACAGCTGAGTGTCAGGGGCTTTCTGAAAACATGCAAAGCTCTTGTTCTATCTTCTGTGCACTCCTGGGGATGCACCAGCCTTTTCTACAGTAACAGTTCTGAGATGGCTTTCCAGATTGCATCTGTGTCCTAGTACAATGAAGACAAAACCAGGCCATCCTTCTGTCCCCAAGACAACACCACGTATTTCTTTACTCTTACTTCTTTGTGTGTAAAAACGGCAGCAGTAATTACATTTTTAAAGCTTTATTTTTAAGCTATTTTATTTATAATCAATAAAATCTGCTTAAGCATCTGGATATGCATCCATTCCCCCTAACAATTGTTACATGTCACAACAAAATTGGCAAGAAAGGACTTTTGCAATGCTATATAAAGTGACACAAAGTATTGGTTTTATAAGAAATGTCCACACATCACCTTAAAAGCTAACTAAACAGCAATATGCATTTAAAAAATAGAAAGAGACTTGAAGCATTTTCAACTTTAGTACAAAAATAGATTTGAGGAAAGGAATGAAACACATCTATGTACCACCTTTCCCTAAAAATGAAAAGACCATTCTGTGATGTAATTAATCTTTATACTTCTTTTCTAAAAAGAAAAAAGGAGAAACATAGTCCTTTTGCATATGGGGGAAGCAACACAAGGAATTCAGATTTCTTGCCTGAGGACAGGGATCAGTGAAGATCACGTCAAAATCCTACATAAAGACTAAGACACTAGATCCATTCTGTTATGAACAATTATACCTTTTTTAGAAAATAGTACTCACTGGATACTTACTATATACCAGGCACTATACTTAAAGCACTCATCTCACTTAAATCTTACTATAACCCTGATAGGTAAATATAATTTTCCCCATTTTACAGTGGAAGAAGCCGAGAGCAGTGACATTAACTTGCTTATACAAGATCACCTAGCCAACACGTACTGACAGAATTTCAGCTAGAACTGTCCCTGACTCCAACCGTGAACTCCAAAGCCCGTGATCCTAACCCATGAATCCTCCTTTTCTCTTCACCCCTCACATGGTATGATTTCATTAATTTTAGAATATGAATCTTTCCTAGTGGCCATCATCGATTCTGACAGTGCCAAATTAAAATATGAACGAATAAGACTATTTTCAATTTCCTAGAATGTTATGATCATTGACAATTGTTCTGCCTTTATCTTCCATACTACTCTATCATTAATACTAATAACATTTTATTTTAATTACTTGTTTAATGTGCCTTGCCTCCCAGACTACAAGGCCCTTGAGGACAAGAAAAGAGCCTATATTTGTTTACCACAAGACTCAGAACCTAGCACAGTGACTGACACATAGTAGGCTCTCAATACACCTTTGTTGAATGAATGACTGAGGGAGCCAGGCACGGTGGCTCACACCTGTAATCTTAGCACTTTGGGAGGCCAAGGTGGGTGGATCACTTAAGGTCAGGCATTCAAAACCAGCCTGGCCAACATGCTGAAACCCCGTCTCTACCAAAAATACAAAAAAAATTAGCCAGGTGTAGTAGCAATCACCTGTAATCCCAGCTACTTGGGAGGCTAAGGCAGGAGAATCACTTGAAGGCAGAGGTTGCAGTGAGCCAAGATCATGCCACTGCACTCCAGCATGGGAAAGAGAGCAAGACTGTCTCAAAAAATATATATATATATATTGACTAAGGGAGTCAGGGTATGTGTTGGCACCTAGCAGTAAGACCTCCTTGTCAACTACTGGATGATAACAAACCATAGGGAACCTGTGATCTAAGAAGACAAAACACGAAGACATTAAAAGCAACTAAAGGCCCACGTATCCATGAAGGCTTTCAAAACTCTTCACGGGAGAACTAATCGCTTCACTTTCTTACACGCTGGGCATGATTTGTCTCACACCAGATTTTCATCATGTTTTGAGCATCATACTTACACATATTCAACTTTGTATCCCCAACACCCCATGGAGCAACTTCACATTCAACCTTTCTTTATCCGCCACCCAATGCTCTTACCATTGAACAGCAACTGCAGTAGTTGGTTCTCCTTTTTAAAGGAAAATTAAGGGCTACCCCTTATCTAAAGTATTTACCCACAATCATGTGTAAATATACATTTCAAATCTATTTCCCACTATCTCTGCTTTCACACATTTTAGTGCCATCTAAGAGAGCTACCTGCTGATGCCCTGATGAACTTCTTGCTTTGATCATGCAGTCCACTCTGTACCAAATGCCTTTCATTTTCATGCTTAAGCCCAGCTCAATTATCATTTCCTCCAGGGAGCCACCCCAAACTTAGTCCCAATGGACATAATATCTTCCTTATCAGAATTCCCACATTTTATCTAATATTTTTCTATTGATATCTATCATGTTACTCTCTAAATTCAGATTATGCTTTATATTTCCCAATAGACGGGAAGTTCTCTGAAAGCAAACGCTGCATATCATTTACTTCCTCATCTTTCACATCAAGTAGCACAGTCCTTTCTATATAGTAAGTACTTTGAAATTTAAGACTAATAAATAAATGACTGAATAAAGAGTTAAGTCCCTTTCTGTTCAGATGTTCCTACATCTTGAACCCATCCTAATAGAAATGGGATGAATCATAAAACACAGTGCTACTTCAATTTTTATCACAGGCTAGCTATGAAACAGGCAAGTTACTTAAAATTAATGTATTCTAGTTTCTTCATCTGAAAAGGAACATGAATTACAGCAAATCTCTCAGGCCATTACTAATACATAGATGTAGTGTATAGCATAATATATGTATATAATTTCAAACAGAGGAAACACAAGTCCCCATACCCCTTGCTCAGTAACTCTTAGTCTATCTTCAGAACAACTCTTCATCACTTCCACAGAGAACTTTCCCAGAGGGCCGTGACTACATCAAATCCCTTCATGTAATGCTCTTATAGCGCCATAAATCTCCACTTTGCAGGGTGTGTCATACTTATAATTTCTATTTATTTCTGACAATTTAATTAATGTCTATAGAAGCTTCTTATCATACATTCAATAAAAATGAATTAATGAATGTAATCTGTCTTAAATATGAAATCTTGCAAAGCAGACACATTTTTATTAGTTCTCTATGTAATATTATCAGATTTCCACACTAAATACTTTCTAAAGATAATGGATATGAGTACATCATCTTACAACTTCAAAGAGTTTACGAAGTTTTCAAAGCATCTAAATTGTCATTTCACCAAAATGTATATATTCAATGAATATTATCTCAAATAGACTTATTTATAAGTATGCAATACAAATTAAGTTTTCTTTTTTGTTTTAGGTCAGTTCCTTGCTATTTAACATAAATATATTTGCTTTAATAAGCTGTTCCATTTTATTCATCACCAACTCCTTCCTAAACATAAGACATTATAGTTAGCACTATAATTATGAGTTAAAGGTAAGAGCTTACACCACAAAGCGAAAGACTTCAATCTTCTTTCACGTCCTCCTTTCTGTACCCTTGGGGAGTATTTCCTTTCATAAAAAGGAGATACTAAATAAGACTAGTGACCCATGACCTCTTCCTATCCAATAAAGTGGAGTGGAAGTGCCAAATCCTGAGACTCATGTGCTCTCAAGGGACTACATAAGATGAGCTAAGCTCACTTCCAATTTAAAATAGCTTTCCCCTTTTTTAGTCACTTGTATAAATGTGTGGAAAGTAAACCTACAAGCAATAAAATTCTATTCCTGACAACATAATTGTGACAGTCACTAGATTATGCAAGATTTTGAAAAACCTATTAGTCTATCAGAAAAGCCACATGTCCATAAAACTCTTAAAAGAGGCTACACAGGGACACATGAAAATGAATGTACTAAAGAGCAATGACTATATTTTTAAATATAGGTGTTTTTTGAAAAACAAAAACAGCTCTGTTTAGTAAAAGTCCATATACCACACTCAAGAAATTCCTAGAGTTACACACACACACACGTCCTTTGATGGTAGGAATCACATTTACTCCAGATCTGTGTCATCAGCACTGGCATAGTGCACTGAATGAAGTGAAATGTATCAACTCCATTTGAAGTAATTGTCCAGTAGAAAAAACATATAGGAAATAAACAGAAAATGATTAACATAAAAAAATACTAATCATTTGCTCATGTATCCCAAACTAACACTTTGCCAAATGGTATATAGTTATTTGGTTTCACAGGTTTGTAGGTGTGTGTTTGTGATTTTTTTAATGCCTAGGTTTCTGGTAAAATGAGAGAGATAAGGAGGAGTTGGGAAATGATATGATATGAACTGCCAACATATTCCTTAGTAATGTAGTGAGTTTCATTACATCCACACTACTACAACATGATTGAATCTAGGTTGTCTCCTGAGACAAGGAAAAACTCTTTTCACTATGATTAGGAGGTTACTGAATTTTATAGTTTTTTTCCAGAACCACAAGTCAACAGATTTAGGGTTTTTTGCTGTTGTTACGAAACAAAAACAGTAATGCTCTGAAGACAGTTTTAAGATTGGAGTTTTAAAGAACATAAAATTATAGAAGTTTCATAATACTTTTTACTATTTACAAAATAGTTTCATAATACTTTTTACTATTTACAAAATACTTTTTTTCTTTGAAATACTTTTGTTCTTCAAACAAAAGAGCAAAGTACTGTGAGATGTGGGTAAAGAAAATCTAAAAAATACCAGTGTCTTGTAATAGTCCTGTAAAAGTGAGCTAAAAATATAATTTTCTTATTATTAAAAATTTATTATTGTTACTGCTCTTATCACTACTGCTATTACTACTACTACTAATTTTTCTATTACTTATATATTATGTCGTCAGCCATATTCAGGGTAATACTTATCTGTACCATAACACTACTATGAGAATCAAGTTGAGTCTTAAAGAATCAAATCACTACTGAGGAATTTAAAGAGAGAAAACAAAATGGATTCTCTCATTCTTCTCAACACTTTTTACCGCTCTCCACCTATTGAAAATAGATATTAATAATACGACAAATGATGGTATTATTTCAGTATTACAAACTAGGTATGGTCACAGACAGAAACTAGCCTTACTAATTATAGCCACAAAGAAAAAGCTACACATTTCATTTTTCAAATCAAAGTTTTCATTTGATTTCACAGTGAATAATCCTATATGATTTCAAAAAAAAGACAACAAACAGAAAATACATAATTATGCAGGTTCTAACCCCCAAAACCTAACAAAATAAATACAGAAAGGAAAATACACAGGCAGCAATCAAATTAAGAAAGTTAGCAAACTATACCACAAATTTTGACAAATGCCATTCAGAGACAAGAGAGTAAGAATTTCCAACATCAACTTTCAGTTCCTCTCATGACTATCAATACGTATTACAGAGATGAAAGAAACTGAATCCAGAAAATTCTGATAATTCTTAGTGAAATCCCCCAATTCGGATGGAAGTAGAATCTAGGGGATGCGATGCAACCCAAAAGAAAAGCAAAGAATGCTGCTTCAAAGCAGAATAAGCCATAAATACAGTAAACAGCAACTCAGAGGACGCAAGCTGCACAGAGTTCAAAAGCCATATGCTGGCGTGACATCAGCATGAATGTCAGGATAAAGACCTCCGCCAGGCGCGGTGGCTCACGCCTGTAATCCCAGCACTTTGGGAGGCCGAGGTGGGCGGATCACAAGGTCAGGAGATCGAGACCACAGTGAAACCCCGTCTCTACTAAAAATACAAAAAATTAGCCGGGCACGGTTCTGGGCGCCTGTAGTCCCAGCTACTCTACTCGGGAGGCTGAGCCAGGAGAATGGCGGGAACCCGGGAGGCGGAGCTTGCAGTGAGCTGAGATCAGGCCACTGCACTCCAGCCTGGGCGACAGAGGGAGACTCCGTCTCAAAAAAAAAAAAAAAAAAAAAAAAAGACCTCCGAAAATCCTCTCATCCACAAAACAATGAAAAGATGGGCAAAAATAGTTAATAAAAACTTTTTCAGAACTATGAGAATTAAGTAATGGCTTGTAGCAATCCAGGGAGCATGTGTTTAAAAAACAGCTGAATCATGGTAAAAAACAGTTGAATTTATGGCATTTTAGCTTGTCCTATTTCCATCTCCCTATCCCCAGCCACACACTAGCCTTGAAAAATAGTAAGTTGCAATCACAGTGAAAACCAGCAGCTAACAGCCACTAGAAGACACTGAACTGGGTTGGAACTCCTTGGAATCACCATTAACACAGAATTGTCATTATTTGACCTATGGAAAATACCTCATTTTCAAGGCTTCCCTTCATTTGACCTGACTCAGGGCTCACCCACTGTTAACAACCATCTCCTTATGGGCATTTGCCAATTGTCTAACATCTCAGCTGCCTGAGACAGTGGATAATAGTTGGGGTAAACAATAGACTAAGAAAAAAAATGTATCAAGGAACATCTGAGGAAAGAATATTCATAAGGAGCTTTGAGAAGCTCCCACCATATTCCTGGTAACCTACCAGACCCATGAACACATGAAACGTTTGCATGCCCAGCGCTGTGCACAGCTCAGGAATAACCTGAGAAGGGCCTACATTTTCACTTCTTACTAACCTTGAGGCTCTGTGCAATAAAGAGGTAAAGACTGAGGCAGAATTGTCAATGGCCTGGCTGAGCACGAAGGGCAAGCCTCAGCAAAGACAGAGCCCTTCGGCAAATATTTGAAGACAAGAAATCTCTGCCAAATCATTAGCTGACTACTAAGCTAACTGAGTAGACACTCAGTAGTCACACACAACAAAGAATATAAATTTTACAGATTTAGTTCAGAAAACTGACTAGGAAAACAACAAATCCTGAAAAAGAGCCAGTATATGATTTCCAGAATTGACACTAATTTTATTTAAAATGTTTAATATTCAGCAACAACAAAAATACAAGGCATGCGAAAATATTAAAAACTTATAGGACTCGAAAAAGTAAGCAGTCAATAGAAATTGTCCCTGAGGAGGGCCAGATGTTAGACTTATTAGACAAAGACTAGACTAGACTGCATTAGTTTTGTAAGGTTGCCATAACAAATAATCACAGACTAACTAGGTGGCTTACAATAATAGGAATTTATCCTCTCACAGTTTTGGAGATCAGAAGTTTAAACACAAGGTGTGCACAGCAGCATGCATCCCTCTAAAAGCTATAGGACAGATTCAGTTCTTTGCTCTTTCTACCTTCTGGTAGCTTCCAGCATTCCTTGCCTCAAGGCTTCATTACTCTAATCTTTCTGCACAATGCCTTCTCCTTTTCTGTATGTCTCAAGACATCCTCTGCCTCTCTCTGGTAAGGACGTATGTAATTACATTCAGGGCCCACCAAGATAATCCAGGATAACCTCCACCTCTCAAGATCCTTAACTTAATCACATCTTTACATATGTGATAATAGTTACGCTTTTCTCATATAAGCCAGGCTCCAATGATAAGGACATGGACATATCTTAGGGGCCAACCTTCAGCCCAATACACAGTTTCAATCAGCTACGTAAAATATGTTCAGATTAAAGAAAAGCATGTCCTAAAGAACTAAAGAAAAGTATGAGAAAGGTCAGGCATGGTGGTTCATACCTGTAATCCCAGCATTTTGGGAGGCTGAGGCAGGCAGATCACCTGAGGTCAGGAGTTCCAGAACAGCCTGGCCAATGTGGCAAAACCCCATCTCTACTAAAAATAGAAAAATTAGCTGGGCATGGTGGCACATGCCTGTAGTCCCAGCTACTCTGGAGGCTGAGGTGGGAGGATCGCTTGAACCTGGGAGGTAGGAGTTGTAGTGAGCTGAGACAGTGCCGCAGCACTCCAGCCTAGGTGACAGAGCAAGACTCCATCTCAAAAGAAAAAAAAAGGTATGAGAAAGATGCCTCAGTAAAAAGAATATCTGGAGTTGAAAAGTACAATAACAGAAATGTTAAAATCACGAGAAAGGCTCAACAGCAGATTTGCAGTGGCAGAAGAATCAGTAACTTTGAAGGTAGGTCAACTGGGATTATCCAGTCTGAATAGTAGAAAGAAAAAAGGATAAAGAAAAACTGACAGATCCTCAGAGAGTTGTGGAACATAATCAAAAGTACTAACGTGCACAACAGGAGTCCCAAAAA
Organism: Papio anubis; assembly: GCF_008728515.1. NCBI lineage: Eukaryota > Metazoa > Chordata > Mammalia > Primates > Cercopithecidae > Papio > Papio anubis. Next base: position 110,119,292 of record NC_044979.1, on the reverse strand, counting down.
AAAGAGGAGAAGAGAGAAAGAGGAGAAGAGGAGGACAGGTGATTGAGAAGTGGGGGCAGAAAGAATATTTAAGGTAACAGACAAATGTCTCATCTTTGTTGGAAAAAAAAAATCCTACACATCAAAGAAGCTCAATTAACTCCAAGGTGGATCCATACTGAGACAAACAATCAAAACCTACACAAACACCTAAACCAAACAATCAAAAGGCAAAGAGAGAATCCTGAAAGCAGCAGGAGAAAAGCAATTCATTACATACAACAGACCATCAATAAGATTAACCACTGGTTAGATTTCTGATTAGAAACCATGGAGGCCAGAAGACAGTGGAATGGCATATTATATCTAAAGTGCTGAAACAGAAAACACAAACAAAAACATATGCCAAGAATTCTACATTGACAAAACTATTCTTCATAAATAAAGGACAAATTAAAATTATAAAATAATTAATTGCAAGCAAACCTGCACTACAAGTGACATTAAAGAGAATCCCTAAGACTGAAATGAAAGGGCACTATATAGTAACTCAAATCCACATAAATAAATAAAGAATACTTGTAAGATAACTGCATAGGTAAATATAAAAGACAACCGAAATGTATTTTGGTTTGTAACTCTTTTGTCCTCCAATCTCATTTTAAAAATAACTGCATAAAGCAATGATTTTAAGACTGCATGAATGGACATTCACATATACAAATATGATTTGTATGATAACCACAGCACAAAGGGAGTGAAATGAAGTTGCAGGAACAAAGTTTTTGTGTAACATTGAAATTAAGTTGATATTAACTTGAATTAGATTGTTGAACATTAAAATATTAATTATAATCCCCAGAGCAACCACCATGAAACAAATAAGGGATTAAACTGATACACAAGAAAATATATACTTAACAAAAGTTATATGTTTAGGAAACATCTTTTCTCCCCTGAGATGGAAAGGTCTAGAAACAGCTATTAGGGAAAGTAGGGGATTTTAGGAAATAAAAATGTACAGCTGATTTTCTCTATACAAAATAAAGGGGCAGGGGAATAAAAAATCTTGAAGGTGCCCTCAATAAATTATCCTATTAAATACCTTAGGAATTCCATAGGCTCCATAGACATCCAGGGAATTTAGCAAAAAGAAAAAAACAAAACAGCAGACACTAAATTCATGAGCTGTGCCAATTCACACCTCCAAAGTCATTACTCTTTTTTTTTTTTTTTTTTTTGAGACAGAGTCTCACTCTGTCGCCCAGGCTGGAGTGCAATGGCACGATCTTGGCTCGCTGCAACCTCCGCCTCCCAGGTTCAAACGATTCTCCTGCCTCAGCCTCTTGAATAGCTGAGATTACAGGTGCCTGGCACTATGCCCAGCGAATTTTTGTGTGTTTAGTAGAGACAGGGTTTCACCATGTTGGTCAGGCTGGTCTCAAACTCTGGACCTCAGGTGATCTGCCTGCCTTGGCCTCCCAAAGTGCTGGGATTACAGGCATGAGCCACCGCACCCGGCCTAGTTATTACCCTTTCTGTTATATCACTTTCTCCCCTCTCTACTCAGCCCACAGGAAACAGAAGAACAAATAGAAGATAAGTAATTAATATTTCATCCTTAAACATTAACGATGACAGAAAGACACTATCAGGGCCCATGTAAAGTGAAAAAAAGAAGTTGGTGGGAATTTATTCACACTATATTTGAGAAAATAGCTGATAACTAATATCTCATGTTAAAATTATGTAAAATTTTAAAAATTATATGGCACTGATATAAAAATGGTGCTTAAAAAAAAGCAAGTTAGAAAAGAACATGATAGGTAAAGAAAGACGAAGAATCCATTCTGGAAGAAGACGTACCATAAGAAATTTTCCTATACTCTCTTGAACAAAGTAAAGAGAAGTAAAACCTTTAAAACAAGATCAGAGATAGAATAAGAAAGCTAAACAAAATGATAAGGGAGAAAAGAAGGACTAAGCAATAAATTGAGAGTAAAAAGTACATAGTTAATAGATACTATCAATGAAGAGCAGGATGGAGTTACAGCTCCAGTTAAGATGAAATAAACACAAGCCAATTTTCTCTCCCTGTGAATGCTATCCATGGTGAAGCTATTTGACTGAAAAGTAAATAGAACCAGGTGGTTCCTCAAAGAACACTAGAATGTAAGGTACACAAAACTGACTATGAGTTTGCAATTGTGTTTTCCTCTAATACCATCTGGTCTGAACCCAATACAGCCTAAAACCTAAAAGTAAATGCTGTGGTGCAGACAAAGAGAGATCCAGGAGTAAACCTCTACTTCTGACTCAAGGACCAGAAAAAAGAAATCCTAAAATCTCAGAGAGTAAGAAAAATTCCCCTAGGTATCCTTTCTCTTCTTATTTGGCGGGATTGGGTGGGTGGAGTTGTTCATACCCTAGTCATGAGACAATCTACGAAGGAGCAGAGGAGAGGGTTGGAGTGAAGGCAAACAGCAACATGAAAGTAGAAGCCAAAACTATACAGAAGGGGACCCTTTCTCTCTATTTGGTTTGCTTGGCTTCCCACCACTTGGCCCCAGAGGCAGTGCAACTAGAGAAGTGAGAAGTTTCTGGCCTGAAGACCATAAAGAGGAGCCCAGGAACCAGAAAGAACTGGGGAGGTAAGTAAGAAGAAAGAAGTCTGCAAAGTGCCTCCATAAAATTGTTTATGAACTCCTGGGCTCACCCTCTACCTACACCTGTGAGGATCTGACATTCTTTAGTATATCAAAGATTTTGAAAACTGACCTAACAGGGACCTCAGTCCAGGATAGATTTGAGTAGCATGGCCAAGACTTTGAAATTGAAGTGACATTAGAACAAAAGCCAACAGAAGGCAGTGTGAACTTAAAGGCTGACCCTAACCGGCTGAAGTGTCTGCTAAAGTGAAAACATCAACATTCTCCATTTGATATAAATAAGATACAAAGTCTCATAACATTATATTCAAGATATCAAGGATATAATCCAAAATTACTCAGTACCTGAAGAGCTATGAAAACATCAGGAAGATGGTCAACATACACCAAGTATGAAATAAAACAAGTCAGAATTATCTGACAGTCTATAAAGCAGCTATTATAAAAATACTTAAATAATAATAAACACTCTCGAAACAATATTGAAATGGAAGAAAAATATTTTTAAAAATGTATAAAAAAGAATAAAATAGAAATTTTAGGGCTGAAAAATGTAATAACCAAAATAATTCACTGATGGACTCCATAGCAGAATGTAGATGACAGAGGAAGGAGTCAGTGAATTTGAATATAGATCAATAGAAATTATCCATCTGAACAAAAGAGAGAAAAACATTGAAGAAAAAATTAACAGGAACATGTTGGACAGTAACAAAAGGTCTAACATTTGTATTGTCAAGAGTTTCAGAATTAAAAGGAAAAGGATCACTGATGAAAAAACTTTTCAAAGAAAGGCTGAAGGCCGGGCGTGGTAGCTCACATCTGTAATTCCAGCACTTTGGGAGGCCAAGGCAGGTGGATCACCTGAGGTGAGGAGATCGAGACCAGCCTGACCAGCATGGTGAAACCCCATCTCTACTAAAAATACAAAAATTAGCTGAGTGTGGTGGCTCATGCCTGTAATCCCAGCTACTCGGGAGGCTGAGGCACAAGAATCACTTGAACTCGGGAGGTGGAGGTTGCAGTGAGCCGAGATCACGCCACTACTGCACTCCAGCCTGGGCAACAGAGTGAGACTAGATCTCAAAAAAAAAAAAAGAAAAAGAAAAAGAAAGAATGGCTGAAAATTTCCTTCCCAAGTTAACATGCTGGAGGAAAAAAAAACTATAAACTGGAGTTCTATATGCAGTGAAAATACCCTTCAGAAATGCAAATAAAATGACATTTTCAGATGAATGAAAACTAAGGAATTTGTAGCAGCAGACCTGTTCTAAAAGAATGGAAGTTTTCATACAGAAGGAAAATGATAACAGAAGGAAACTTCAACAGGGTAGTATGCAACTGTTAAAACAAACAAACAAAAAAAAACAAAATAAAAAAACAGTGATTATATCTGTATGTGTTGACAGAAGACATTCAAGATATATTAGATAGGCCAGGCACAGTAGCTCATATCTGTAATCCCAGCACTTTGGGAGGCCCAGGAAGGTGGATCACCTGAGGTCAGGAGTTTCAGAACAGCCTGGCCAATATGGTGAAACCCTGTCTCTACTGCAAATAGAAAAATTAACCGGGCGTGGTGGCACGCACCTGTAGTCCCAGCTACTCAGGAGGCTGAGGCAGGAGAATCGCTTAAAACCGGAAGGCAGAGGTTGCAGTGAGTGGAGATCATATGCCACTGCACTCTAGCCTGGGTGACAGAGCAAGAGTCCATCTCAAAAAAAAAAAGATACATTAGATGAAAGTTGCAAATAGCAAAACTATATTAATTTTGTGATCACAATGGTTTAAATAATAAGTAGATAACTATTTAATTACAGAAAGATAAATAAATTAATGCTATATACATATATACATAAAATTTGCAAAAAGACATGTAAGACTGTATTAATAGTGATTAGTGAAAGGAATTGAAAAAAGGACACATTTTACCTTCCCTTCATAGCTTTTTCTGTCATTTAAACTTTTACATCCAGAATATACCAATCCTATAACTTTTTAAAAGAATGAATCAATGTTCTAATTTAGCATTATGAAATTTTCATACCTATACATATAAGGTTCCCTGTTGCTATTACATATTGAATTTCTGTTATAACACACATTAGAAAAGCATATGCTACATCCTCCATCTGAAACGAGTATCTATGGTACACTTTCTCATGAATACCCACAGTATTTTTCTTCTCAGCTATATTCTAACCATTCCTCCATTCATTCACAAACACAGAGCATCCACTCTGGCATGGAACTAGACTCTGAATTCAAACTCCCTGCCCTATGAAATGTACATTCCCTGAGGGTACTATGGGGCACATTATTATGAGGGTATGTTACTGTAAACATAATTTATATGTCTATTTATATGTCTATAATTTATCTATTTGAGACAAAATAATTATATATTGATAAATATTGTGGTAAAAATTAATACAGGACTAAAGAACAGAATACAGGTAGAAGGAACTTCTTTTTAGATAGGGTTGTCTGGGACAATCTCTCAAAGGAGGGATAGTTGTGCTAATAGGTGAAGAGTCTACAGGGTAAGAAAGAATCAGCTCTACTGACAGTTGGGGAAGAACATTCCATGAAGGAAATAAAGCATGTGCCAAGGCCGTGAGATGGGGAGTAGGAGAGAAACCCATAATTTCAAATCTTGATATGATAATTTTTTATAACCTTATTTCTCCTCCAAATCATCCAAAGACTCAAAGGTCCACTGGACTTAGACAAGTCCTCCCACTCAAAGTTTCCAAACAAAGGGACTTGCCTTAATTAGATGTCTCACAAAAGAACCTTCTACATACACAAAGAAACTTGATTGTATCTTTCTAAACTTGCCTGACCCTTAAAATTTTGTTATTGATAAAACATCATTCTTCCACTGACCCTCAAAAGTGTACTACTAATATTAGCCAGTATTCACAGCAATACTCAGTACGTTTCCTCACTTAACCGCAACTGCACCATGATTCCTTCTCCCAGCTCAGAACATGTAGCTTTGTGACACTGTCTGTACTAATGGTTTCCCACAGAATTGGACATATATCATTTATGGTCAAAGTTTCAGGACCTCCTCTCTGAAGACTAGCCCACACATGACAACCTTTATTCCTATTCACTTGTACGTTGGCAAATTCAACTAATACGGAGTTCATGAAAGAGGTAGTGGAGTTGGGGAACAAAGAGGGCCAGATAGCATCTATAATCTGGTCCCTAACAACTTTCCACCAGAGTCCCCTTCATGAAAACCTCGGCTCAGGCCAGATAAAAGTGCTCTCTGACTTAAATGTTAGACCTAAAACCATAAAAACCCTAAAAGAAAACCTAGGTAATACTATTCAGGACATAGGCATGGGCAAGGACTTCATGTCTAAAACACCTAAAGCACCGGCAGCAAAAGCCAAAATTGACAAATGGGATCTAATTAAACTAAAGAGCTTCTGCACAGCAAAAGAAACTACCATCAGAGTGAAGAGGCAACCTACAGAATGAGAGAAAATTTTTACAATCTACTCATCTGACAAAGAGCTAATATCCAGAACCTACAAAGAACTCAAACAAATTTACAAGAAAAAAACAAACAACCCCATCAAAAAGTGGGCAAAGGATATGAACAGACACTTCTCAAAAGAAAACATTTATGCAGCCAACAGACGCATGAAAAAATGCTCATCATCACTCACCATCAGAGAAATGAAAATCAAAACCACAATGAGATACCATCTCACACCAGTTAGAATGGCGATCATTACAAAGTCAGGAAACAACAGATGCTGGAGAGGATGTGCAGAAATAGGAACACTTTTATATTGTTGGTGGAACTGTAAACTAGTTCAACCATTGTGGAAGACAGTGTGACGATTCCTCAAGGATCTAGAACTAAAAATACCATTTGACCCAGTCATGCCATTACTGGGTATATACCCAAAGGATTATAAATCATGCTGCTATAAAGACACATGCACACGTATGTTTATTGTAGCACTATTCACAATAGCAAAGACTTGGAACCAACCCAAATGTCCATCGATGACAGACTGGATTAAGAAAATGTAGCACATATACACCATGGAATGCTATGCAGCCATAAAAAAGGATGAGTTCATGTCCTTGGTAGGGACATGGATGCAGTTGGAAACCATCATTCTCAGCAAAATATCACAAGAACAGAAAACCAAACATTGCATGTTCTCACTCACCAGTGGGAACTGAAAATGAGAACACTTAGACACAGGAAGGGGAACATCACACACCGGGGCCTGTAGTGGGGTGGGGGGAAGGGGAGAGGGATAGCATTAGGAGATATACCTAATGCAAATGATGAGTTAATGGATGCAGCACACCAACATGGCACATGTATACATATGTAACAAACCTGCACGTTGTCCACGTGTACCCTAGAACATAAAGTATAATTTAAAAAATTATGTGAAAAAAAAAATTGCTCTCTGCACTAACACCCACATATGTCTCACCACGTTCTTGTTTGAGTGATTCAGTCAGCCCAGGATTACATGTTCATACAACATCAGAACACAAGAAGATGATATAAATGAGTCAGCTGAGAACAGCAGAGTGGTGAACACTGAGAAAAAAAGAAAAATCTTTTTAGACCTAAGGCACTCAAATTCATACCCTTTGGAAACGCAGAGCTAGTTATACCTAACTCATAGGCAGGATGAATTCTGTCCATGAACCGTTCAGTTTGAGACAGCCCTAGTTCCATATATGTCTAGATTTTACCTTTCCTCTGTCTTGCAAGAACAATTCCTCCCAGAAAATTTGTGCTGATACCCTTAATTTGGATTAATATCTTGCCTGTGTCTCCACTTGATGGAAAGGGAAAACATGGAAGTGGAGCTTGAACGCTCAGGTTAAATCCACTTATTTACTTATGACTTAAGGGAATTAATATTTCTGAACCTCAGCTTCCTCATCTGTAAAATGAGGATGATGCCACTTATCTCAGAGGGTCATTTTGAAGATCAAAACAGAAAGCATGTGCAAAAACCAACATACAAATATTAATTCAAACTGCAATTGTGGATTTTTTTAATCTTCATTCCAGAAATAGCTATTGCTCAAGGTTATATTAATATTCCTCCTTCCTCAACCCTATATATGCATGTGCCCAGCAAAGTTGCTGAAACATGTTAATATTTTGCCTTATGGGTTCATATAGTTAGTATTGTGCAACTTTAAGTAAGGTGCCATGTAACTCAGTAGATTCACTGAAAACTTCAAGTCTTGTTTCACAGCCAAACAAAACAACAACAACAAAAAAAATTAACCAGAATATTTTTCCACTTAACCAGATATGATAGGGGTTCTAGTAACTGATGCCAAAGTAAACTGGGGACAAAAGAAAATTAATATAGGCATTATGTAACTCTTTATGATAATAAATTCAACTTGCATTTTTTTACTATAAAGCATTTGAAACATTCTTACAGATTTCTATCACTCCTGTTATTGATTCATTTATATTAAAACAGTTATCTTGTCAAAACTCCTGAAAGTACGGTGCAAAATAAATTTGGCACAAATATAATGAGTCAATCATACATAAGTCACCTGTTCATCTTGTTGTTTCTTACCAAAATAGACTTGCATGTGACTTTCAGTAATATCAAGGACAATCAAAAATATGCACTTGGGAACAGAATGAAGTCCACAGACACTTAGCATTGTCCTAATATGAATTTGAGGACTTCTTTGAACTGTATTTCTTCTTCAGGAGTATATAGTCTCAGATTGAACATACTCACATGTCAAAATGAGTACCCTCAAATTATGAGGGCACTATTACTTTGGAATTCACTTTTCTAAATCTTATAATGCTGTTCAAAAATAAAATTTATAAAGTTTTAGGATACTTTTCACTGATCTAAATTCTATACATTAATTATAGATTCTAAATATTCTAGAATCTATAGATTCTAAATTCTATATATTATTATAGCTAAGTGGAAAACCCAGAGAATTAAATAGGCATTATTTCTAGAACCACTTAACTTCTTCAAAGTAAAAGAAGAGAAATTTAACTTTGTAACTTGAACTTTAAATCACATATTCTAGGAATTTTAGTATGATAGTGTTACTTCCTGTGACTTCACTAGCAACAATATTCACCTATGAATTCCCAAAAATTGTTTAGTAATAATTACTACTATGATACACAATTAAGCCATATTATATAATTTTTACATACAGCACAAATCTTAATTCTTAGAGTTGGCTCTTGAAACCTAATAATCTTCTGTCTGTATATATTTGTCTTACAATTTCTTTTTTATGACAAATCAATATGGATTTGAATTCTAAATTATTAGAGGACAAAATGTGTGGTTATTTGCATTGAATTTTTTCCATTATTTGAGCAAGAATGCACCTGCTCCTCAGTCATATTTGTTTTAGATAAAATTTACCTTTGCTTGTTAGAAAGCATTATCTTGGAACAGTCCATTCTCTTAGAGAACATTCTCTGTGATCTTTACGTTCCTCTTTTCAAAGTTTCTATCAATGTATGATTTATTTGCCTGCATAATTTTAGACATTTTTCCACTGACATAAAAGATTAATCCTATTAATAACTAACACAACGTTGGGATGGTGTTTTTCAGTTGAGAAATAAATCTATAGCCTACAGGAGTATATATTTCCCAGTAAAATCAGAGGCAAAACTACAGAAGATATTTCTCTGTCAACTTTATGTAAATAACAAACAGCTCAAAAGAAAAAAGTGCTTAGGGGTATCCACAGCACAATTTTTAAAAATCAAATGAAGGTATTTGGTGTGGAAATAGAAAAATAAAAGAAAGCAAACCATTCAGTACATTTTTACAACTAGTTTCATTCATCGATTGCAAAGTGCTTTGCTAACATTAGTTAATTAAAGATGTAGGGTCTAAGAGCTGCAGTACATTTTGTAATGGCCTCAGTCTTCAGAATTCTAGATGACTAATAAAGACACAGACACCTGACAGATGAAGTCACAGAGGTCATCTCCATATGAAATTTTCAGCTTTTCAACTCTTATTCCATTACTGGACTTGGAAGAAAAGAGGAAGAGCGTCAAAAAATATATAATACAAAAACAAACCTTAAAAAAAATAAACCTTGGCAGGGCGCGGTGGCTCACGCCTGTAATCCCAGCACTTTCGGAGGCCGAGGCGGGCAGATCACGAGGTCTGGATGGAGACCATCCTGGCTAACACGGTGAAACCCCGTCTCTAGGGAAAATACAAAAAACTAGCCAGGCGAGGTGGCGGGCGCCTGTAGTCCCAGCTACTTGGGAGGCTGAAGCAGGAAAACGGCGTGAACCTGGGAGGCGGAGCTTGCAGTGAGCTGAGATGGTGCCACTGCACTCCAGTCTGGGGGACAGAGCGAGACTCTATCTCAAAAAATAATAATAAAATAAAAAATAAATAAACTTCAAACAAGTCTCAAACAATGACAAAACATGTCAAAAACACACAGACAGCGCTGGCTCTCATTTGGAGTATGTGTTTTGTAATCCTGATTTTTTAAAAAACACACTGTCCTACCCAGCCTAGACTATTTTTACACGTGTGTGTGTACTCGAGATGTATATACATACATCCAAAGCAATAATTATACCTTTTGTTTACTTAAAAGGATTAGGAAGAATTTCCTGTGAACATAATTTTTAAATTAGACGGGAGAAAATCAGAAGATTCTCTCCTTCCTATATCAGGAAATGAAGTGAAACTTTCTCTGTAATCTTTTCGAAGATCAGAACAATATTGATGTTAACTGTAATTGAACAGTGACAATTAAGACAATAAGGAAATAATACCAAAAGTCTTTAATGACTGAAAATATCTTCTAAAAATGCTAAATTTAATGAATCTCTGGTGCAAAGCTAAGATTTCTTTGTAATATTTTTACACAATATATAATATTTTTGAAAGCTCCCAAATCTGTTCAGTTAGCAGCAGTATAAAAACCACGATGTAATGAATTTGTTTTCTCTGTTATTTAAAAATATTTTTAGGAACTTGAAGTGTACAAAAAAGAATGTGTTGCCTTGACCGGACTTCACAGCTGCATTTCCTGATGGTTAGTAACCAATTTTCTATTGCACAGTCAATCTTTGCAACTCTTCCCTCACCTGACACCACCAATTACCATGTGTTCACCAGCTATAGGAGTAATAAAAATGAGAAATCAAACAAACAAAACACAAACACAAAGCTTTTTTTATTATTATTATTGTTGTTTCTGGCTCATCCTGTACTCTATGTAACTTTTGTAGTCACGGAAAGCAACCAATCTGAGCATTTATACGGCCAAAAAAAACTCTTTTCAATAACTAAGAAAAAAGAGACAAAGTGAAAGAAAATTGGTTTAGAAACAGATGAGAACTGGTCAAAATGGACTCTTCCTTTCTGGCATTTTTTTCTGAATGTTCATATGAGTAAAAACATTTAGCATGAAAGAACAACTCATGGTCTTTGGAATTGGGACTATCTAGCTCTGGGCCATTAGTTACATGAGTCTAGCCAGGTCATGTAATATCTCTGAGCATTAGTTCCTCCACCTATATATCCTGCACAACAGTACTGAGAGTTAACTAAGATGAAGGGCTTGAGACACCATAGGTACTCAATAAATGAACACTAAACCTGTTGTTATTAGTTTAAAGCACATAGTACTCATATTTTTCCACAAATGCAAATAGCAGTTAAAGTGCTTTATAAAAATACTTTTCTCTTACTAAGAAGTAATACATAAAAAATATAGAAATATTTAGAAAATCCTGTAAAGCAAAAAAAAAAACAAAAACAAAAAAAGAGGAAATCCTTCCAAATCTTAAAACCAAGAGATACCAGATTTAACATTTAAATGTCTCTCTGCCTTCATCTCTCTCTCTCTGTTCCCCATTCTCTCTCTTCCCCACTCTCTCTCTCTCCTTTGCCCTCCAAACCCATCCTAAGCATTGTGAAAAGAACCTCTGCAAGTGAGGATCTCTAGGTATGTTTTTCCTTCTATAGCCTCAGTTACACACAAAGCAACCAACTTCATATGGGGGGATCAGCAATTACACCTTTTGGGGGAAATCACTCCTGATCCTCCAGGTTTGGCAGTTAAGAAAATACATGTGTAGAGAGGAGCAGCTACAGCGCAGGGCCCCACAGATCTCCCGTGAAGACTCATTCTCCCTCAAAACTGATCCTTCCCTGGCTTTAGCAAAAGTTATTTTTATTTTCGTCCTTCTTTTTTGCCTCCCTTTTCTAGGCGTTCTTTACTAATTAAACTGAGAGAAAAGGAACACAGATATGGTGAGACAACTTTAGTAGAAAGTTATGCTTCAGTCATGGATTGACAGTGAGAACTGACCCTGGCAGTAGATCAAAATGCACATTCCCACTAGTGAGTAAACTTGGATATTTACATACTGCCCTAAACCAAGGATCCAACATACCCAGAGTGTCTCATTTTTCTCTAATACAAAGTAACTGCAATACCATCTATGGCATGAACCATGAGACCTCGAACTGGAAGTCTTCTCTCCAGCATCATACTCCCATTCCCCACCAGCACTACAGTCTGGCCATAAACCTCACTAATCTTGCCAGAGCCCTGAAATGCTGCTAGATGCTACCAGTTTCTTTTCTCCTTTCCATGACCTATCAAAATACTCACTCACACTTTCAGTAGGGGCCTAGGATCTATTGCAACTGAATAAACTTTGCTTGGACTCCTAATCCACAGGCCCACTTTATTCTCTGTGGCTTCCATCCAATAATTCTACTGCCATTTCCTGCCCATGTCAACTGGAATCTCTGATATTAATCCTAATCTCGATTGGATTTAACCTTTATATGCCTCTTAAGTGGTATAATTGGGACTGATGCCTGCACCCTCCCCCTTCTTAGGAACCAGAGCTGGGGCAGAATCACTGCTGTACTCAACTTCCTTCCTTCTTGCAACAGCCCATTATAATACTCCATAAGGGGCCAGACATAAATGTATATGTTTTAAGCTGTTATACATCAAGCTCCTGCAGTCATGGGTGTGGGAAGTCAGAAGTAGAATAGAATATTTGATGTGTGAAAAGGAAAAAATGATAGGAAAACAATGGTAGACATAACTAGGAGTCCGTTTCTTCAAGAAAAACTCAATTTAGAAGCCATCTTCTTCCCAGAAAAGCCAGAAAAATCTATAATAATAGTCTACTTCATTGCCAACTTCCACTCCACTTCCAAAGCAGAGGGAAGACAGTTACAAGAATTTTGCCAAATTTGTTGAAGTATTCGTTCCCAAATGCCTCTCTGCCATCTATTTAGTACTAATCTCACTACATGTGAACCACCTGGAAAACTAATTAAAAATACACTCGATCCCCACTCAAAAGTTATAATTTTTTTGGGGGGGAGGAAGATAAGAGTCTCGCTCTGTTACCCAGGCTGGAGTGCAATGGTGTGATCTCAGCTCACTACAACCTCCGTCTCCTGTGTTCAAGCGATTCTTCTGTGTCAGCCTCCCGAGTAGCTGGGATTACAGGCACCCGCCACCATGCCCAGCAATTTTTTGTATTTTTAGTAGAGACGCGGTTTTGCCATGTTGGCCAGGCTGGTCTCGAACTCCTGACCTCAGGTGATTCACCCTCCTCGGCCTCCCAAAGTGCTGGAATTACAGGTGTCATCCACCACCCCTGGCCAAAAGTTGTAATTGAATAAGCCTAAAGCCTAGGAATTTGCAGGTTGAAAGGGCCTCCAGATGACTCTGAAAATCAGCCAAATTTGAAAATCAGTACATCCTAGGAACATGGACTTCCTTTCATTTCATGAGGTTTCACTCCTAGTTCAGAGTAGTGGTGACTTAGAGTCAAAACTAGTTTCAAACCTAGGTATACGTTCAATGAAGATGCTTTGTACTTGAAATCTGAGCTTGAGGCAACTGCAGACAAAAGATTCCAAGTCTATGCAGTGATCATATCAGCCTCTGTGTAAGAGAAGAACTTTCAGATATTAATAATGAACAATAGTCGGGGTGCAGTGGCTCATGCCTGTAATCCTAGCACTTTGGGAGGGCAAGGCGGAGGAATCCCAAGGTCAAAAGTTCGAGACCAGTCTGGCCAACATAGTGAAACCATGTCTCTACAAAAAATACAAAAAATTAGCCGGGTGTGGTTGTATGCACCTGTAATCCTAGCTACTAGGGAGGCTGAAGAAGGAGAATCATGTGAACCTGGGAGGCAGAGGTTGCAGTGAGCCAAGATTGGCTACTGTGCTCCAGCCCAGGCAATAGTGCGAGATTCTATCTCAAAAAAAAGAAAAGAAAAGAAAAAGAACAATAAACAATCAAACACAAAAAAAATAAGTATAGACTAAAAGGTTATAATGTGAGATCTGACTTAGGAGGGAAAAGCAGGAAGTATGAGGTCAAGGAAGATTTTCGGAGGTGACAATAGAGACAAAATCTGGAGGATAAGTAGGTGTTGCCTAGGTGAAGGGGTGCTGGAAGTGCTCTAGGGAGATGGAAATGTGGCAGGAGCAAAGGCTTAGGGGCTAGAAGAGGAGTGACTCATTTAGGAAATGAAAGCAGGTGGTTTGCCTGGAGTGCCATGAAGGAGGAGGAGAATGGTGGGAGGCAGGGATGGAGAGGCTGTGAGGACAGATGGCAAGGGCCAGGAAGGCCAGGTTAAGGACTGGGTCTTCATTCTTGAATCATTTGGGTGACATGACGCTTGAGAGGCAAGAGTGGAAGCAGAGAGAAAGAATGAGAGTCTGCAGTATTCTCTAGATAACAGAACGTGGTCGGGCAGCAGAGATGGAAAAAGAGGAAATAAAAAGAGAGATTTGAGAGATGAGGCCGGGCGCGGTGGCTCAAGCCTGTAATCCCAGCACTTTGGGAGGCCGAGACGGGCGGATCACGAGGTCCGGAGATCGAGACCATCCTGGCTAACACGGTGAAACCCCGTCTCTACAAAAAAAATACAAAAAACCAGCTGGGCGAGGTGGCGAGCGCCTGTAGTCCCAGCTACTCGGGAGGCTGAGGCAGGAGAATGGCGTAAATCCGGGAGGCGGAGCTTGCAGTGAGCAGAGATCCGGCCACCTGGGTTACAGAGCGAGACTCCGTCTCAAAAAAAAAAAAAAAAAAAGAGAGAGATGAGGACAGATGTGTTTGCCTTAGTTAAATATCGCATTAATTTCTATTATATTTCTTTTTGCTCTTACCTACTATTTATGGCAAGTGGTGCTGGTTTTCCTTTAAGTAGTAAAATTATTTTAAGAAGTAAAATAACATTTCTTTTTTTAGAAAAAAAAATAAGTGTTTTTTGAGGGGGACAGGGTGTTGTTTAGTAAGTTCATATACTTTTAGTGAATATCTCAGTGCCAGCCATTTTAAAAATGGGTTGTTATTTGGGGTTTTGGTATTGAGGGATTTTTCTGTTAGCATTTTTCCTTCTGATTTTTAAAATTAGATCTATTTCATATACTATGAGACAAAATTGCACTTTACAAATAAAATGGCTAAAAGCCACATTCTAATAATACCATATAGATCAAGACTACATTTTTTCCCAAAATTAGATAGTAGAGATAGCGGTACAAACTTGTGAATTTACAAAAAACCACTGAGTTGTACATTTCAAAGGACTAATTTTTATAATATATAAATTGTATCATTTTATTTCAATTTTTAAAATTATATTATTGTTTCCAAACTTACACTTCCAATTTCAACTTTCCTTCTATGTTGGATATAATCATTATTAATATTTACAGCTATATAGTACTGTCAAAGAGAAAAATAACTATGTATACCTATATCTTTACCCAAACCTCCTTCTCTAGCATGCAGACTTACACCAGAACCTTTAATCACAGCAAGTTGATGGTGCTGGAGACACTGAAGGATTATATTGATTGGTTGGTTGGCTGGTTGAACTACCTTTTTTTTTTTTTGAGCGGGGATGGAGTCTCGCTCTGTCACCCAGGTTGGAGTACAGGGGCACCATCTCGGCTCACTGCAACTTCTGCCTCCTGGGTTCAAGTGATTCTCCTATCTCAGCCTCCTGAGTAGCTAAGACTACAGGCATGTGCCACCACACCTAGCTAATTTTTGTATTTTTAGTAGAGACAGGGTTTTGTCACCTTGGTCAGACTGGTCTCAAACTCCTGACCTCAGGTCATCCGCCCACCTCGGCCTCTCAAAGTGCTGGGATTACAAACAATAGCCACTGCGCCAGGCATGGTTGAACTTCTTAATTATCTGAATCAAGAACATGCAGCTACACCTGATGTTCTAAAGAGTTTTCTTTCCTCGAACTCCTTGGCAGCCTACCTGTATTACATTCCTCTCTGGATTGACACTTAAATATTGTGATCCCCCCACATTCTTTCCTGTAATTTCTTCTCGCTCTAAGCCAGTGCTTCTCAAACTTTGCCCCAGGCTACCCTAAAGCAATTAAATCAGAATCTCTGGGGACGGGGCTCAGGTATCAGGATATTTCATAAGATCCCCATGTGATTCCAGTGTGCTGTCAGGAAAAAAAAAAGAAAAAGAAAAAGAAAAAAACATGACTGCTCTTTGACCCCTGCCTGAGATCTCACTCACTCACTTCAATTGTTATCTTTATGCCAGTGACTCCCAAGTCTGTATCTCCAGTTACCGCTGCCTTTATCATTCAAAAATCCAAATACCAAAACAATACAGTAAACCACAAAATGTTACTTTTTAAATTAAAACAACACTGAAAATTTTGTTGAAATTTGAATCACTTCTTCCTAGAGTGTTTGAATTTTCTTTTTTTTTTTTTTTTGAGACGGAGTCTCGCTCTGTCACCCGGGCTGGAGTGCAGCGGCACAATCTCTGCTTACTGCAAGTTCCGCCTCCTGGGTTCACTCCATTCTCCTGCCTCAGCCTCCCGAGTAGCTGGGACTACAGGTGCCCGCCACCACGCTCAGCTAATTTTTTGTATTTTTAGTAGAGACGGGGTTTCACAGTGTTAGCCAGGATGGTCTCAATCTCCTGATCTCATGATCCACCCACCTTGGCCTCCCAAAGCGCTGAGATTACCGGGGTGAGCCACCGCACCCGGCCGAATTTTCTCTCTTTTTGAGGACTGAGCTGCCTGTGCTTTGTTGGTATCCTAAAGGGCAGACTGCTGACTGGGAAACTGAACTCATACAAGAACACCTTTCCTAAACTGCAGACATTTAAGAGGATCTCCATTTGAAGCGCTCATAGCACTAGAAAAATCAAAGTCTACAAGTCAAGTCATCATTCCCTCATTTCTCCAGACACAACCTACTCCTCCTCTAGTCTTTCCTAATAACATCTCCCCCAGCGGCTGAGGTAAAACACCTGAGAATCATCGTCTACTCCTTCAACATTCACACTAATAATTACTGACCAAGCAATATCAATTCTAACTCCTTAACAGATCTTGAACCTGTTTGCTGTCTCTTCATCCCCATAACCACCATTTCCTTGCACCTGGAGTACTGTAACAGCCCCTTAACTGGTCTTCTGGCCCACAATCTTTGCTTGTTCCACACTATTGTCAAATTTTTATTAATATTTCTAAACACAAATGTCTTTGAGTACCTAAAACATTTCAGAGGCTCTCTCCTGCCCTTAGGGTAGTGTTTGCATCTCATAACATGGTTTACAAAGCCCTTAGAAACCTCTCCAGTTACATTCACTGCTCCCTCTCATGCTAGTCCAATCCCTTCATCTCTGCCTCACCTGCTTTCAATGGAGATTTTACTTCTAAGAAATCTCAAGTCTCCCAAAACGGGGTTAGGAGTGCCTTCCATGCATGGCCATATCACAGTGCACTTACTCTGTTACTGCATCCATCACCACCTTCACTTTCTCCCTAGGTGCACATGAGCTGCTTAGGGGCAGAGGCAATTTCTTGTTCTTCACTGTGGACCCACCGCTTGGCACACTGTTGGTGCTCAGCATTTGTTGAAATCATGAATCAATAAATCAATGAATGAATTGTATTCCTTCTCACAAATCTCAACGAAATTTGCATTAACCCTCTTCAAACAAAGGCAGAATAGAAGAAAAATGGTACTTTAAAAAAAAACTTAGGCCTGGTGCAGTGGCTCATGCCTGTTATCCCAACACTCTAGGAGGCCAAGGAGGGCAGTTCACATGAAATCAGGAGTTCTAGACCAGCCTGGGCAACATGGCGAAACCCTGTCTCTACTGAAAATACAAAAATTAGCCAGGTATGGTGGCGGGTGCCTGTAATCCCAGCTACTTGGGAGACTGAGGCAGGAGAATCACTTGAACCTGGCAGGCAGAGGTTGCAGTGAGCTGAGATCGTGCCACTGCACTCCAGCCTGGACGACAGAGACTGTCTCAAAAAAAAAAAAAAAATCTTGCACACACATGCACAGCAGACTCATGGGCTATGCAGTGGGTCATAAAAGGCTGCAGGTCATCTCTCTAACATTTGTAAGTAGTTACCAATAAAACTGCCCATAATGAACTTGTATTATGCAGAGACAACAGTCATCTCATCATTTTAAATTTTTAAATATTAAAGTATAAAATATGTCATTTTAATGTAAATAATAGCTACCATTTCCATTCTCCAACACTGTACTAAGCAGTTGACACATGTTGTCTCATTTAATCTCCACAATCTAGCTCTAAAGTAAATCATATTACAACTTTTCAGGGGAAGAAATGAAGGTTCAGAAGGGTAAACACCTTGCCTACAACAACACAGTTAGGACGTGAGAAAGGCAGTTTGACAATCATTCTCTTTATACCCTTCCTTTGGGTGGGTGTACCTCTACTCTTATATCCTGGGGGAAAACAAGAGTTATCATGAGACTTGTACTGATATTGCCATGTCAGGTCCAACCTTACTCTACTAAATGACAGAACAGGCTGGGCGCGGTGGCTTACGCCTGTAATCCCAGCACTTTGGGAGGCCGAGGTGGACAGATCACCTGAGGTCAGGAGTTTGAGACCAGCCTGACCAACATGATGAAACCCCATCTGTACTAAAAATATAAAAATTAGCCAGGCGTGGCAGCACCTGTCTGTAAACCCAGCTACTCGGGGGCTTAAACAGGAGAATGGCTTGAATCCAGGAGGCAGAGGTTGTAGTGAGGTGAGATAGCACCATTGCACTCCAGCCTGGGCAACAAGAATAAAACTCTGTCTCAAAAACATACACACATACATACATACATACATACATAAATGACAGAACATGAAATTAAGGCTGCTGGAATAAGAAATGCCTCTGAGTTGATAAAACAGTGCATATCCAGGGAACAGCCCCATGCCAAAAGTGATGACTAAAAGCTTGCCAAATTCTTTATTTGTATGCAATCTAAGTGAGTTTATAAACATAGTGTAAAATGTATCTTTGGCTAACAATCATATTTCCCACAGTTACCTATACCTGAGAGATATAACACATGCCTGGAAGTATACATAACTTGGGGGATGTTGTATAAACAGTCTAGCCTGTTAAATAGTTAAAATACCCTAACATGGAGTTCACCCTCCTGGAAAATGCAATTGGCCACTAGCTTCTTTGGCTTTAAGTTATTTCTTTGTTGAAAACCCTGTCATTTTCTATGAATAGCCTTGTTGGTTTTTGGTTTTTTGTTTTTCTTTTGTTTGTTTGTTTGTTTTTGGTGTGTGTTTTTCTTATTTGTTTGGAGATGGAATTTTACTATTGTTGCCCAGGTTGGAGTGCAGTGGCACAATCTTGGCTCACTGCAACCTCCACCTCTCAGGTTCAAGCAATTCTCCTGCCTCAACCTCCCAAGTAGCTGGGATTACAGGCGTGTGCCACCACACCCGACTAATTTTTTGTATTTTTAGTAGAGACGGGGTTTCACCATGTTGGCCAGGCTAGTCTTGAACTCCTGACCTCAGGTGATCCACCCACCTCGGCCTCCCAAAGTGTTGGCATTACAGGTGTGAGCCACTGCACCCGGCCCTCTGAATAACTTTTCAAAGTAATTTAGTTACAAAGAGCCTCATAGAAATAGCCTACAGAGGGTTGTGTTTGTCTCTATACTCCTCTCACATCTTAATTACCCAAAATAATGTGCTCTCCAGCTATTATTATTTAATAACCTGGCCATAATGATTCCCAGCTACTAAACACTTCATGCTTTCCAGGGATAACCTCTTCCTATTTTTGAACTCTCTCAGATTAAACAATTTATTTTTAACCCATCATCTTTAAGCTCTCATGTATTGTGTAGGACAGACAGCAAATCATTCATTCATTTCATTCACAGAACAGATCATTTAGTTTTATTATGTACCAGAAGTTTTCTATAACTGGCCTTATTCAAAACTACTTATTGGGCATCTATGTGCTAAGGATTTAATGGGAAACAAGATAGCCAAGTCTCCTATTCTTGTGCCAAGTCTTAAAGCAGGACCTATTTTTTGGTGTCTTTGACATTCTGCTGATCATAGATCAATGATTCTCAACAGTAGGGGTCAGCAAACAATGCCCTGTTGGCCAAATTCAGCCTGCTGCCCATTTTTGGATGACCCATAAGCTAAGAATGTTCTTTACATGTTTAAATGATTAAAAAAATCAAAAGAAGATTTTTAAAAAAGATTTTAAAAAGACAAAGAAGAAAAAGGAAAAATGGAAAAAGAAAAATTTTTAAAAATCAAAAGAAAAATATCTCATGATACACGAAAATTACATGCAATTGAAATGTCAGTGTCCATAAATAAAGTTTTATTGAAACACAGCCACATTCATCTGTTTACATCTATGGCTACTTTTGCCCTACACATCAGCAGAAGTGAGTAGTTGTGACCGAGACCACATGTCGCATTCTCATGCTCATTGCTTTGCGCATCTTTTTGGTGCACCACAAATCACAGTGACACAATCATAACTCAACAAAATCGACAGTGTCACCCATGTTGTCGGGTCACATTTTTTAATCTTCCCAATATATACCAATCATGTCAAAAGAAGAAAAGGGAAGACAAATGGACTCCATCATGCCAGATTTTGGCATATGTTGGAAAATGAATTTTTTTAGATTAAATTAGATGACAAACCATTTTGGTTATTATGTAATGACATTATAGCTGTGCTAAAGGGAGACAGTAACTGCCAAATTGGGTACTGATAAAAATATTCCCAACTCATAGGAAAGCAATAGTCAGAAAAATTATAAAATTTAAAATAGAGTATCTTAAAACAGCAGAATTTAATCACAAAAATTAAAAAATAAAAACGAGACTGCAACGAAAGTGAGTTTCTGAGTGGCTCATTTCTGAGCCAAGCAAACAAAACCATTTACCAGTGATGAGTTATTTTAAATTGTGTCTGATGACAGCAGCTAAAGAAATGTGTCCAGAGAAAATAAATTTGTTTAGAAGTATTAATCTTTCGGTAAAAACAGTTGTTCAAAGAGTTGAAGACATTGGGAGCAATATCAATAGTCAATCTGAAACTAAGGCAAATGATTTTGTGTGGTTTTCCTCGGCTTTTGATAAGCTAACAGATGTGATGGGTACTGCTCAGTTGTTCTTTCAAGGAGTCGGTACCGACTTTGAAGAGGCTGAAGAATTAGTTTCTATGAATAGACTGCACAGAACAACTACAAACAAGTATTTTCAAAGAAACTAAGGAAACACTAATTCAAAACAACTTAAGTGGAATCTACTAAAATGTGTTACAATTTAGAGTGGCAAAAAGTTATGTGTGGAGCAGAGAGTGACTTGGACAAATTTACAGAGGAAGGTGTTCAAAGCCTATCGTTATTCATCGTATTATTCATCAGCAGGTACTTTTCAGAAAATATTTTTTGCTCTGATAGGCTTAGCTAGTTAGTCCCAGAAGTTTTCTCAGAAATAGAAGTTTAATATTCTGACTCACCCCACCACACAGCACTTTCATGCCTGTAATAGGGATAAACTTAGGTGTGGTGTTTGAGCTCAGGATCAAGAATGAAATTTTTCTGAGTAAAAAAATCCATCCTCAACCACTATCACTGAGCACTAAATAGCTTTGGAAATTAGATTTTCCTGCGGATTTGACAATATGTTTGATGAATTCAATCTAAAATTTCAAGGCAAAACAGCATTTACATGCAAAACTTTTATGACGGTAAAGTCATTTTGATGACAACTAATGTTGTTTGAATCACAAGTTATGCCAAGCTGTTTTATATACTTCCTGTGCTGTCAGAAGATAAAACAAAAAGTGAGATTTCCATTCCCACATGAATCTGGAGCGGATATATTTTCTGAGCTCAAGCTACAACAGTGTTCTTCAGACCTTGATGCAAGCGCAAAGGAAATTTCCATATTTCAAAATCCATTTAATGGAGCAATTGAGGAATTTCCACCTAATTTTCAATTGGAAGTGATTAATCTGCAATGTAATGACATGTAAAAGGAAAATATCAAGAGAAAAGTCTAATAATTTCTAGAAATGCCTTCCAGGCAATGAATATGCTTAATTTAAATCATATGCTGTGGATTGATATCACTACTTGGCAGCACCTTTCTGTGTGAAAAGACATTTTCAAAGATGAAATATGTAAATTCTTATTACAGATCAGCATTAAGAGATAAACATTTGAAATCAATTCTAATTACAGGGAACACCTGAATGGAGTCAATTGAGGAATCTTCCACCTAATTTTCAATTGGAAGTCGATTAATCTGCAATAGTAAATCTGTTACATGTAAAAGGATAAATATCAAGAGAATAAGTCTAATAATTTCTGAGAAATGTTTCCTTCCAGGCAATGAATATGCTTAAATATTTAAATCATATGCTGTGGAGTTGATATGCACTACTTGGCCTGCAAAGCCTAAATTCTGTGACTGAAAAGACATGCTTATCAAAGATGAAATATGCTAAATTCTTATCTACAGAGTCAGCATTGTAAGAGATAAACATTTGAAATCAATTCTAATTACAGGAGCACACATGGTTAATATTGCCCAAAAGTAGAATAGGTTACAAAACATAATAGTAAGAAATTGTCATAGGTTGTGATTGACATAAATGTCTGAAAGATTAATGAGATATTATAAACCTCCTAAGTAAATTATGAAAAGATTCTGACAAGTTTATGACATTAGGAATGATAAACCAAAACGTACAAAGGGAGTGGACACCTAACCCACTGGGGCTCACAGCCTTCGAAAATACTCCAATGTCCTTCCCATGGCTCAAGAATCCAGGAATTTCAAGTGACCAATCAGTAACGAAGAAGAGGTAGGCAGAATCTGGTGGCCTAGGGATTAGAGTCCTTCCCTGTTTATCTGGTCACCCTGCAAATCTGGAGTTTTACAGAACTCTATGGAGAAGGCAGGAGCCAAACCAATGACTGAGGTACAATTTCCCAATATGAGGTAAAGGCTCAGAATGACATCTGAGTCAATGTAAGAAAAAAAAATTGCATATGCCTTTGTGGACAAAAGTCATAATTGCTACATGATAGGGCCAACCTCATAATAATGTGTAGACTGAAATTATGTAAACTATTTAGCCAAGTGCTTGGCACCAAAGCATTAACTATTATTATTATCATGTATCCAGCCTCATCTCCTGCTACTACTTTGCTTTCACATTTCCCCTTCCTATATTCCTCATTATTCCCACAACTGCCACTCTTTGGCATTTCTGTGCATACACATAATATTCATTCTCTTCAGAATTGCATTCCACTCTGATCTCCTGGTTATTTCATTTTATACCCCCAAACTCCATCCATCCTCAGCCTTCTCTAGTCTGTTCAGTGCTCTTGACAGTGACCGCACAAACTGCAACACCCAGCCAACTTTTCATTAGATTTCACCTCTGGGAAGAAAAAGAGATAGAAGAATTTATTTGTGGCTCCCTCTCATGTAGGCACTGTATCTCAAGAAGCAGTCAGGTAGGTTCCTCCATGACTATAGCTTTAACCAGGTGGCCTCTCCTCCACAGTTCCCTTACTGGGCTCCAGGAAGTACATTTCCTTCTTGTCCCTTTGGCTCTATGGCAACGTGATAGATCCCTGCTTTTCCCACCTTTCCATCCATCCCTTCTTTGCCCTCTGCCCACACTGTTGTACATAATAACCTCAATTTGAACTATCGGCACTGAATTCTGTATTCTACTGCCCTGCAACCAATAAATCCACCTCACAAATTCTTATTTAGCCTTCTGCACCTCTTTGAAGCCTTATTTAACAATACTCTTCCCCTGGGTAAACCAGAAACTCCACTGACCTTACGCAGTGTGAAAAGAAGGGAGGGAAGAAGATAAAGAATTATAAATGTGTTCATTTATTACTCGTTGGGGGGGGGGGAGGCAAAACAGAATTGGAAAATAGCCGAAACTAATACATCTATCTATTAAAAAGGCTACTTCCTTGTCTCTTGTCTGTTTTTCTCAATGTTGCACTTTTTCTTTAAAATTCTTTCTCAGACTCTCAAACCAAATGCCGTAAAAATGAAAGCAGAAAATAATGATAGTTACCAAATGAACTACAACAGCAACCTGAAACCCAGTATATCCAATTTCATCAGAAGTAAGTGACAAGTGGAAAAAAAAGTTGAGGAAAAAATTCAGACACATTTAAGTTTGATGTTGATGAAACTGATGATACTTGTCATATTTTCGGTACTTAAGACGGTGTAATATTAATACTAATTGATAGAAAATATCAACTTGCATATCTATATGGTTTCTTTAAGAATCCAACTCCATCAGCAAAAAATCACAGCATAATGACCCTAAAATGAGATGTAAACCACAGAAAATGATATTAGTTTTGCTTAAACACTAAAATTATCTTTATTAAAAGATAAATTATCTTCACTATGAAAGGTATTTACTGTGAGAATAAATATTTGAACCCAATTTTGGAAAACTGATTTAGTTGTTTTTGTTTGCTTGCTTTTTTTTTTAACCCTTAGTCAGGTACCCTTCAACTTCAATATGCACACACATTATCTGAGGATACTGTTAAAATGTGAATTCTCATTCATTAGGTCCAAGATGGGACCTAAGTTTCTATGGTAATATGAAGCTCCTGGATGAGATCTATGCTGCTAGTCTATGAGTACCCTTTGCGTATTTAGACTAACCCTTTTGGGGGAAAAAAAGTCTGTTCCTGCTCTTCTAGTCTTATTTTTTAAATAGTTCTCAAACCTTAGCCATACCAGTCACCTGAAAACTTGGTGAAACACAGATTGTTGTTGTATCCCGTATCTTGACTTTAGTGATAGTAGACATCTGAAAACAACTCCATTAAAAAGTGGGCAAAGGACACAGACACTTTTCAAAAGAAGACATATGTGTGGCCAATAAGCATATGAAAAAGTGCTAAACAACACTAATCATTAGAGAAATGCAAATCAAAACCACAATGAGTTACCATCTCACACCAGTCAGAATGGCTATTATTAAAAAGTCAAAAACTAACAGATGCTGACAAAGTTGTAGAGAAAAGGGAACACTTATACACTGTTTATGAGAATGCAAGTTAGTTCAGCCAGTGTGGAAAGCAGTTTGGCAATTTCTCAAAGAACACAAAACAGAAATACCATTCAACCCACCGATCACACTATTAGGTATACACCCAAAGGAATACATATGTCATTCTACCATAAAGACACATGCACGTATATGTTCATCGCATTACTCACAATAACAAAGACATGGAATCAACCTAAATGCCCATCAATGATAGACTGGATAAAGCATGGAATATTTCACAGCCATAAAAAAGAATGAATCATGTACTTACGGAACTACAGACCATCATCCGAAGCAAACTAACACAGAAACAGAAAACCAAACACCGCCATGTTCTCACTTATATGTGGGAGCTAAACATTGAGTACATATGGATACAAGAAAGGGAACAAAAGACACCAGGGCACACTTGAGAGTAGAGGGAAGGAGGAGGGAGAGGACTGAAAAAATACCTATTGGGTACCTGGGTGGCGAAATACTCTGTACTCCAAACCCCAGTGACACACAACTTACCTATATAACAAACCTGCACATGTACTGCTGAATCTAAAATAAAACATTAAAAAAAAAAAAAAAAAAAAAGATTGTAGTGCTCACTTTGGCAGCACATATACTAAAAAAAAGAAAAAGACTGTATATAAGTAAATATACACACACAAACACACAAGTGCATGCAAAACTGGTGAAAATGGATCTCTGTATTATTTCTTCCAATCGCATGTGAATCCACAATTATCTCTGAACAAAAAATTCTTATGAAAAAAAGCAGACAGATTGAGACGTTGTCTGATAATTTACATTTCATTACATCTCAAGTTCTCATGTGATGCAGCAAATCTGGGGATCACACTTTGAAAACCATTGATGCAAAATAATAGCTTTCTACCATAGGTGCATAATGAAGCTTTTTCAAAACTCTTAATGCCCAGCGACACCAAAGAACAATTAAATATTAATTTCTGGAGGTGAAACTTGAACATTAACTTTGCATTAAAAGCTTCTCAGGTAATTCTAATGTGCAGCTAGGGTTGAGAACCACTAATCTAAAATTTAAACTCTTCTCTGTTTCTCCAATAATAATCCACCCATATCATTGAGAAAGCCATAGAAAAGTAGCAAATTTTCCACAGATTAAAAAATGAAGACAAAACCATAGATAAGTTGGCAAAGTTGCCATTAAATACAACTGTTTTTAACCAAACTCTAAATGTGATGTCAGCTAGTCATTAAAGAGTGCTTATAAATGTTTTATTGACAAAATTAAGCTTTATTCATTCTAGAGATTTTCTAAAAACATTATGTGGAACCCTGATCACAATTATTACCTAACCCAAAAAGGTATTATGTGAATTAATGGGATAATGCTTATAAAGGCTTTGAAAATCTTAAAAGAGTAGTGAAAACAATACAATCACACTCTTATAAGTATATTTTGCTAAATTCCTAAATAAATAATCCACTCAAGGAATTAGGAACATAATTTGTTTTATTAAAAAGAGGAGAAATAAAAATATAAAATAATTTAATGTGAAATCATAAAAATTCGTCCAAAAGAGATCCATTTTTAGATTTTAGGATGGCAAATACTTTTAAAGCAGAAACACAACAAAAGAGGTCATGAAAGAAAAATTGTTAATTTTGATACTTAAACATAATATTTGACACAGTAAAAACAGAATTAAAACACAGAGAAAGACTAGTCAAAACAAATATAAGTTGGGCATAATGTTATCAATCTACAAAGAACTCTTAAGATGGCTCACACAGCCATAAAGAACATATATACAACTCACTATATACAAATATTTAAGAAATTAGAACAAACATTCAAAACCATTAAGAACCAACCCAAATGCCCATCAAAGATAGACTGGATAAAGAAAATATGGCACATATACACCATGGAATACTATGCAGCCATAAAAAAGGATGAGTTCATGTCCTTTGCTGGGACATGGATGAAGCTGGAACCCATCATTCTAAACAAACTATCACAAGAACAGAAAAACAAACACCACACATTCTCACTCATACATGAGAGTTGAACAATGAGAACACATGAACACAGGGAGGGGAACATCACATACCAGGGCCTGTCAGGGGGGTTGTGGAGGAGCGATAACATTAGGAGAAATACTGAATGTAGATGATGGGTTGATGGGTGCAGCAAACCGCCATGGTACCTGTATACCTATGTAACAAACCTGCACATTCTGCACATGTACCTCAGAACTTAAAGTATAATAAAAAAAAATCTAAATATAATAGGCCAGGCACGGTGGCTCATGCCTGTAATCCCAGCATTTTGTGGGGCCAAGGTGGGTGGATCACTTAAAGTCAAGAGTTCGAGACCAACCTGGTCAACATGGTGAAACCCTGACTCTACTAAAAAAAAAAAAAAAAAAAAAAAAAATAGCCAGGTATGGCAGTAGGCACCTGTAGTTCCAGCTACTTGGGAGGCTGAGGCAGAAAAATCGCTTGAACCCAGGAGGCGGAGGCTGCAGTGAACTAAGATCATGCCACCGCACTGCTGCCTGGGCAACACAGACTCTCTTATAAATAAATAAATAAATAAATAAGACATAGTAATGAGTATGATTCACTTACAAAACAGGAAAAGTTTTAAAAATCAATTTGTAATAAGTACACAGATGACATAAAAAGTATTATCTGTTATTCTTCATAGATCTCCATTAAAATTGACATATAAATTATATATATGAAATTACTTCAAAAAGAACAATATTAGAATAAAGGATATTAGAAATGCTGAAGATTTTCTGCTAGGTATATTCTAACTGAACCAAAATAAATGAAATCACCAGAGGTCCACTGATAACTCACACAAGTAAAAAATCTATGTTGACAAAAACATAGGAAAGGCCAGGTGCAGTGGCTCACGCCTGTAAATCCCAGCCCTTTGGGAAGCCAAGGCAGGAGGATTGTTTGAACTCAGAAGTTGAAGACCAGACTGAACATGTAGCATTAATAGAGCACCCTCATCTCTACTAAAAATATAAATAAAAACAAATCACCTGGGTGTGGTGGCATGCCTTTAGTCCTGGCTACTCAGGAGGCGGAAGTAAAAGGATCGCTTAAGCCGGAGAGATAGAGATTGCTGTGAGCCAAGATCGTGCCACTGCACTACAGCCTGGGCAACAGAGTGAAACCCTGCCTCCAAAAAAAACCATATAAGAAGAACTTCTTAGAGGAATGAGTGATGGTACAACAGGTGAGGAGCAAGCAGCAAAGCCTCTATTTTGTAACTGAGAATGAGTAGTTGAACACAGGGATCTTAGAGAGAGCCCCAGAATTTGTGCACTGA
This sequence comes from Papio anubis, assembly GCF_008728515.1. Taxonomy (NCBI): domain Eukaryota; kingdom Metazoa; phylum Chordata; class Mammalia; order Primates; family Cercopithecidae; genus Papio; species Papio anubis. The sequence goes on along the minus strand of NC_044979.1, from coordinate 110,090,839 downwards.
CAACACCAAGTAGGAAATAGAATGACAAAGACGAGACTCAACTATTTCAGACAGAAGACAAGTTTGTACTAGGAAATAAGGACTATTATAGTGTCAAGTATAGAAATTTAGTCACTGAAGTTGAGCTGAGATTGTGCCACTGCACTCCAGCCTGGGCAACAGAGTCAAGACTCTGTCACAAAAAAAGAGAAAAAAAAAAAAAGTAAGTAAGTTAGTCACTGAAGCAATGGCCAAATCAAATGTATCAAAAGGGAAGGAAACATCAAGAGACACAGTTCCCCTGATGAGCCTGCACACTCCTGTAAACCTTTCTGAATCTAAATTTGTGTCAATGAGTATTTCACATTAAGATTTAAGAGAAGCACTTTGAACAGCAACCAAATAGTGATGAGTATTAAAGAGAAGCAAAGCTATTATTACCTACCGTTGTTTGCCAGCAAACACCAGCCAATATACGTGAGAATTCATTCAGTGAGGATATACAGAAGTGGGATGGAAAAGACCTATAGAAATATCTCACAATATAAAAGAAAGAGATCCTGGCTAACACACTGAAACCCCGTCTCTACTAAAAAATACAAAAAACTAGCCGGGCGAGGTGGCGGGCGCCTGTAGTCCCAGCTACTCGGGAGGCTGAGGCAGGAGAATGGCGTAAACCCGGGAGGCGGAGCTTGCAGTGAGCCGAGATTGCGCCACTGCACTCCAGCCTGGGCGACAGAGCGAGACTCCGTCTCAAAAAAAATAAAAAATAAAAAAAATAAAAAATAAATAAAAAAATAAAAAGAAAGAGAACAGAGTTCTCCAGGTGCAGCAAAAAAACAAGAATTTCAAAACCATCTATGTAGGGAAAGAAGCCAATTTTAAAAAGTGTCTGCTTATCCACTCAAAACAACTCAGGGAAATATAGTCTTCCTTAAATATGAAATCAAACATGAGATTATGAAACAACAGCACTAACTGAGAAGTCAAAAGAAATTACAATAGAGATAGATAAGAATACTATGGATTTCAAGGGTAAAAGAGAAAAATTCAGCATTAAAGAAAATGGGGTAAGTTATATACAGGACAAATCTGAAAACTTCTTCCAGAATGAAGAAGAAGAAAAGGAGCAAAAATAAAATTGATGAAGCATAATAAATATGAAAGGATGAAAGGACAGACAGAGACCTAAAATAAAGATACCTAACTCAAACTAACCCAAACAAAAAAGGTGGGGAAGTGGAGAGGCTTACAATACACTTGTGAGTCAAGTGCACTGGCTCACAGACTTGATGAGTTCAAAGGTATTCCAGCTCCTGTCACGGATGGATCCAGACAATCAGCTGAGATCATATGCCTATGCCCGCACCAATCATCTGACCCTAGGAAGGACTGGATTCTAATGAGACTCATTCACAAGACCTGCTTGGCATAGAAAGTCAGCGGTGTTAGCCCAACCTGCGCCATTTTGTAAACCTTACCATTTCACAGACCCTGGTCAGAGCAGAAAATTCCACTAGAGCTCCGGCCATGAGAAATATCCTGCCAGACAAGTGCCAGGCCTAACCACCTGACTGCAAGAAATTCCTCCTTTATCAGCAGCTAACCACACCACCCACCCCAGTTCCCAAAAAGCCCAGACCTCTCCCGCCTGGACCTATAATTACCCCAGTCTGTAAGTGGGGTTGGGCTCCAGCGCTAGCTGGTATCTCCCCGCTATGCCACTGCAGGTCTTTGTTCAATAAACCTGTGTTGCTGTTGAGTCACCAACTCTCTCTTTCTTTTACCCTTCCCTTCCCCTCAAAACCTTACAATGGGTAGGGTCATTCCCATCCCTTGAAACACATGTACCAAGTGATATGGTTATAAAATGGAGGAGGGAAAAGTACCTCCCTAGAAAAGAATGCTAGGCAGACATAATTTTTACATTCACTCTAGTAAATTACATACTAATTTATGGAATGCAAGTAACAACATGAGTAACTAGAACAAGGAAGTATCATAAATGATCTGAACAGATTTTCAAGAGGTGTTTGTATATGTCTATTGCAATATCCTGCAGTGCAATATATAGGGTGTGTAAGTTGATTAATAAAGTTAGCAAATGGATTCACAGTGGGATCAACAGCTATAACTCAACTATGTTGATTAACGGAAAGATGGTAGATAAACTAGAGGTTGGAAATAAGTCACAATAATGCTAGCCTCTTCTGAACGTGCTTTCTCATTTTTTGGAATAGGGACAGACTGAGAATTTTTCAAATCTCTAACTCTAGTATCTTTGTGCTTAACAATTTTTCTTCAATTCATCTCTCTTGTCTCCCATTTTACTATAAGCATTCAGGAGGACATGGGCCACACTTTGAACATTTTGTTTTGACATCTCTCCAGCTAAATAACCAGTTTCATGTCTTGCAAGTTCTGTCTTAAAAACAAACAAACAAACAAAAACACTAGAAGACAACCCAGCCAAGTTCTCTGCCACTTTACAAGAAGGGTTGCCTTTTCTCCAATTGCCAACAACCTGTTCCTCATTTACTTGTGAGCCCTCATCACAATGGATTTTACATTCCACCAACATTCAGTTCAGGATTATGTATGTATTCTCTAAGAAAATGAAGGCATAATCTCCAGCTCTCCTCATTCTTTCTGAGCCTTCAGCAGAAGTGTCTTTAATATCCATACTTCTACCAACAATTGTTTCATGGCAATCTTGGCTTTTTCTTTCATGCACCTCAAACTCTTCCAGCCTCTACCCATCAACCAGTTCCAAAGCCACTTCTAGATGCTTAGGTATTTGTTACAGCAACACTCTGCTTCTCAGTATCATAATCTGTGTTAGTGTACTTGGGCTGCTGTAACAAAATACCATAGGCTGGGTGCTTTTCAAAACAGAAATTTATTTCTCATAGTTCTGAAGGTTAGAAGTCCAAGAATCAGGTTCCAGTTGATTGGCAAATGGTGAGGGCACTTTTCCAGGTTTGCAGATGGCTGCCATCTCACTGTCCCCACATGGTCTTTCCTCAGTAAATGTACAAGGAGAAAGATAGAACTCTCTGAGTGTCTCTTCTTGGAAGAACACTAATCCTATCAGATTAGGGCTCCACCCTTATGGCGTCATTTAACCATAATTACTTCCTTAGAAATCCATCTCCAAATACAGGCTACAGTATGTGAATTTTGGGGGACACATATAGTCCGTAACAACAGTGTGTGTGTATGTCTTTATACATATATTTATGTTTATAAAATTCTAAGTTCAGCCAATAAGGTAGATGTTATTTTATTGTCATTTTAACAATTGAGGACCTAAGGCACAGAAAAGTTATGTAACTTTCTCAAGATCACACAACCAGAAAACTGTGAAGGCTAGATTCAAACCCAGATAACGCGGCTACAGAGTCTGTACCTATATTCCCTATCCTGTTGTAATTTTCTCTCTGTTAGGAATGAAACAAAAACAATAATGAATATAACAGGGTTTTTCTTAGTTATGGAAGGATACTTAACTTTATGAAAAAGAAAAAAACTACTTTATGATAAATTTAAATACATAAATACATTCATAGATTAAGTGGGCAAATTTCTAGAACAACAGTCAATAAAATTGACTTAGAAATGGAAAGCCTGTATAATTTTTAAACTTGAAAATAAATAGACCTATAATTTAAAATCTATCCATTCAAAACCCACCATGCCTATATGGTTTAACAGATTATCTCTATCAAGCTTTTGATATACAGATAATTTCAATCTTCTAGAGAATAGAAAAGGGATGGTTATTCTCCATCTCATTTTATAAAACTAAACTAACATGAAAAGCAGAGTTTAAGTCTTCGGGTGCACCAAACTCTCAGAAATCAACACTAAAGAACTTTACATGTACAAAAAATTAATTAATTAAAAAAAAACACAGGAACAATATAGGAAAAGAAAGATCTGAGCCAGTTTCTTTTTGAAAGTAGATGTAAAAGTCCTATATAAAATAATAGGAAAAAATGAATCTACAAACATGTAAAAACAATACATTATAACTTGGAACAATACATAATCCTTGGAATGGAAGAACAATGTAATATTAGAAAATCTAGTGATATAATTTACTTTCTATCAATATCAGGCAAAATTGAATATATACATACCTATGATGCAGCAATTCTACTCTCAGATATAGATTTCTGATCATTTAAGACAAATGAATTAAAAAAACACATACAAAAATGTGCATAGCAACCTTACAGAAATAAAAATTGGGAAACAACCTAAAAATTGTTCAACAGGTGAATGGCAAACAAATGGTGCAATACTGAATGAATGGAATAATGTGAGACATAACAAAGAATGTATTAGAACTATATATATAAACATACATAAAACTCATAAAAATGAGATTGAAAGAAATAAAGGCATTTTTCAGACTGATGTTTCAGTATGGTACTATGTAAGTCAAGTTTAAAAACATATAAAATGATATCATGTATTGTTTAAAGATACACACATATGTAATATAAGAATAAAAGTATTTGTGATATTGACAACACCAGATTTAGGACAGTGTTTATCCCTCCGCAGGGGAGGAAAGTGACTAAGAGGTCACCCAGATACATTATTCCCTCCATACCTTGTACACTCAAACCCTCTTTGACAGGAATGCTCAAACCCTCTTTCCCTTCTCCCCTTTTTCCTCTCAAACTTTTATTCTCCCTTCAAGATTTAGATCAAATTTCACTTCCTATGCTCATCTGGGCTCCCAGAGTTCTCTGTACAAACCACAATTAAAGCAGCTAATTATTTGTATATGGTAATATTCTGTTCTTGATTGTGGCTCCTTAAATGAACTCTGGGAAACCCCACATAAAGGAATTCCATTAAATTCAGCAAGTACCTAGTGAGAATCAAATACTATGTGCCTAATCCTTGGCTGAGTGCTGGGTTGCTAAACACTTTATATGGTTCCTGCTTTCAAAAATATTACATTTTTTTAATCACAAAATTTAATATACATAAAACTATTGGAGAACTATACAATCAATCGAATGCTAGTATGTGTTAGATAAAGAGGAAAGGGAAATTTCTCAAAATCATAAAAGAAGTAGAATTCAAGCAAAACCTCTGAGGAGGAAAAAGCCCAAGAAGGGATATAGAGTGATGTTTTTTGGGTCTTTGAAGATACTCTAAAGCATGGGTCAGCAAACGTTTTCTGTAAACAGTTCATGATAAATACGTTCAGCTTTGCAGGTCATACAATCTCTGTTGCAACTGCTCAACTCTGTTATTTTAGCACAAAAGCAGCTAGACAATATATAATCAAATGAGCATGGCTGTGGTTAAATAAAACTTTATTTATGGACTTTTAAATTTGAATTTCACATGTCAAAAACTTTTATTCTTCATTTCATTTTTTTCAGCCATTTAAAAGTAGGAAAACTATTCTTAGCTCATGGGTCACATAAAATCATCACAGATCCATGGGCTCTAGTTTGCCCTCCTCTGCAATATCGAAAATGAAATAAATAAGCCCAAGGATAGGATTGGTACTAAAAGCTCAAATGAATGCTACACAATGCAAGGTCAAGATGGGTCTGGATGTTAAGAGACTTAAAAATACCAAGATAAAATAAACATACTAATAAATAATGCAAACAAAAATATTAATAAGGCATCATTCTATGAACTCATGTGGTTGGAAACACATCCTGAGCTAGCAGTTTAAATCCATAATTTCACAAGTTTGAGGGAGGAAGAAATAGAATAAAATGGCACCACGGAACCCAGAATGTACCTCACCATCTGGAGCCAACACAGTTACCTAGGGGATACTAAAGTATGTTGAATATCCAATACTCTACCTCTTGGAAACAGGCCTAAGGTTTGCATGGAAGGCAGTGAGGAAAAGGAGGTAAGAGTTTCAACTAATACAGTGGCTCACGTCTGTAATCCCAGCACTTTGGGAGGCCAAGGTAGGCAGATCACGAGGTCAGGAGATCGAGACCATTCTGGCTAACACGGTGAAACTCTGCCTCTACTAAAATTACAAAAAATTAGCCGGGCGTGGTGGCGGGTGCCTGTAGTCCCAGCTACTCGGGAGGCTGAGGCAGGAAAATGGCATGAAGCCGGGGAGGCAGAGCTTGCAGTGAGCCGAGATCACGCCACAGCACTCCAGCCTGGGCAACAGAGCAAGACTCCATCTCAAAAATAAAATGAAATAAAAATTTAAAAAAAGAGTTTCAACTAATAAAAATGTTCAAAGGAAGAGAAGGGGTACAGGGGTGAGAATGAAAAAATAATTGTTTTCAAGTTTGGAGATCGGCCAAAGGGATTCTGTTCTTGGTGGAGTTTTGAGGAAATACCATCTATCGAGATATCTAGAGTTCCTTTTTCTTATTTTTTACTAAAACAGTCCATAACTGAAACACCAGATACAGTTTCAATGGGATTTCTATCTCCTGAGCCTTAAAAAGACCTGGGTGCAAGTTCCAAGTCTGATTAATTTGCTCTATAAACTTGGCCAGTACATGCTATGAGGTGGTATGCTGGTAATTATTTACAAATAAATATCAGAAACTATTAGGATGGCATTTGATTTACATCATATAAGTAATTATAATAGTTTTGAGTTAATGAGTTAATAATTTCTAATAACTCTAACAATAATAACCCCAGGAATAAACAGATAAATTAGGATGACATTTTAAGATAAAGCTGAGGGTGGAAGGCTGATAGAGACGTGTGTATTAGAGTATGACTATGGAACTTCCTCCATAGCATAGCGTTCAGATTAATTTTTTTCTTTTAAACGTCGCGCAAAGTTTGCCAATAGTCATTACTTCACATAGAAACCTTCTCATATGCCATGTGCCTAAAAACAGAAAAATATTCCAGACCAGATTTATTTCAGGCTGAGGAAGACCAACTTCTAAGATATTGGAGACAAGCCAGACGCAGCAGCCCATGCCTGTAATCCCAGCACTTTGGGAGACCAAGGCAAGCAGATCACTTGAGGTCATGAGTTCAAGACATGCCTGGCCAACATGGCGAAACTCCGCCTCTAATGAAAATACAAAAATTAGCCAGGCGTGGTGGCAGGTGACTGTAATCCCAGCTACTTGGGAGGCTGAGACAGGACAGTCTCTTGAACCTGGGAGACAGAGGTTGCAGTAAGCCAAGATCATGCAATTGCTGCACTCCAGCCTAGGCAACAGAGCATGACTCTGTCTCAAAAAAAAAAGTACACATTTAGAAATTTGACACAGTAATTTTAGGATATTGGAGATTCAATTAACTTCTAATATGCTGGAAATGGAAAATGTCAATATTGATAACAGGTATTTCCTTAAAGACTCAAAAATGAAATACCAAGTATTCTATGTACTTTCCACAGAGTCCCCTACTCTGAATTAACCAATATTTAATAATATGAACTAAACAGGGGTGTGTAGCTTTGTCTGGAGGAAACATTATGGTTGATTACTTTGTTGAAAGATCAGAGTTCACAAATCAGTAATTTGTCTCTCATTTGCTTTTCTGAGCTTTGATTTTACCTATATATTGCTCATACTCTTCCATAAGAACAAGGTTTCTGAGTAATCTCTCAAGTCCCCTTTCGTCCCTGTATTCTGTTGTTCTATGAATTACAAAAAGTTAGCTTTCTACTAAGTCACTAATGACAATTAGAGAGGTTCAAAAATCAAGTTGTCTCCCTTTTTTAGAGGTGAACTCCTTGTAGCTGAGTTGGAGAGAAGATGGATCAGCATCTGCCATAGACTTTCTCGGGGGCTTCCAGTGCCAGGTAAGAGATTGATTAATTTCCTCCAACGAGGAGGATAACTTCATCATGGCCATTCTGAGATGCTGCATTCAAGACTTGCCGTGTACCACTGCACCACAGGTGCAGGCACATTCATGTGCATTTAATTTGGTCCTCAGAATATCCCTTTGAGGACTGAGTCAGGATCTGAAACCAGGTCCTTCTCATACCCCATTCTTTTTTTTAATAGTTGCCCATCAAAATCAAAAGAATGCACAGGCACAATGGTTTTGCTTCAACTGTACTTTTGTTTTCAGAACCTTCCAGTATTCTGCTGGCCTACTCAGAAGGATGCATCTACAATGCCCCTGAACTCCTTTCCTAGTTCCTAAATGAAACCAGGTTTCTAACTAATTCACAGCCCACAATTTTACAAGTTTAGTCTGGTTTCTTTTTCTCTAAATAGGTAGCACTTCTCACAATACTGGATTCTCCCTGCCACTTTCTTGTCCACTTATGCCATCTTTCAAAAGCTTATTCCAGTTGATTTATAATTTTACTGGCCAAAAGAGCTTAAGTCCTGTACCTTTAGAAATTTCATTGTGTGCCTGCCCTTTCAGATTATCTATAAACATGTTTAATAAACAGGCCCAGCAGAAATCCCTAGAGGGACTCATTGTTTACACATCTCCATCAACAGCAGGCTCATACATGCTACATTTTTTTTCTCTATTAATACCTACCTGTGGTGAAAGTTTCCCCCTAATACCATGGTAACACAATTTGGAATAGCACTGTGAAACTTTCTGACTCCTTGAAAGTGTAAATAAATTGTTTCTTGCCTTTTTCCTGGTGTTTGTTTACCCTTTCAAATAGCTCAAGCATATTATAAAAACCAGGGTGCTTTTCTCCATTCATTATACAAAGTGGTCAATGATCCTACAATTTCTGGAGTTTACTAATACGAATGAGATTCAACAGTCAACAGATTGTAGGGTCTCCTCAGTAGGTTTCATTAGAATGTAAACAAGAATTCACTAATACTGAAGAGTGAGTGCAATAACTTATTTCACATTTAGATCCATTTATTCCCTTGAGTTTCTTCAGACCCTCATAATGGATGTCATAAAGTTTCAGCAATTTACTTATATCCATCAGGCCAATCAGGCAGAACATCCTGTTCCCTTATCACTATTTGATCTAATACTACATATCTCACCTCCTTGCTTCAAAAGACATGATGACAGTGGAAAGTTCTACATTTCAACAAAGACCAAAGCAAAGAATTCATTGAGTTTCCAGATCTCCTTTCTTTCCCGTGAGCGCCCTGATCATCAAGCAGTCTCATTGATTTTCCAGTCGACCTTCTGCCTTTCATGTATAAAAACACTTTTATTTCTGAATTGCAGTCCTTTTTGTGCTGTGTCTTGAATTCCTTTATAGCCTGACTGGCTCCTTATTTACACCTGACCTGTCACACTTTGAGGTCTTCCCTGTTCTCACTTGAACAATCTTTTGCCTACTTTTCCCCCTTACTTTTGCTTCTCTTACTTTATGAAATGGATGCAAAAGTCTTTATATGAGCTCCTAATCTTTGATATGACATATTTCCCTGCCCTTCTATTAATGTATTTAAAGCATTTCCAGATTTCTTACAAGTTACAGACTTTTAAAAATATTACTTTCATTTTTTAACTTAATGCACACGTTGATTTGATCATAGTTCCATTCTCTAAAATTGAGTAATAATGTGATGGGGTTTTTGTTTTGTTTTGGCCTTTATTTCCCTTTAGAAGGTTAAATGTAATTGAGTTGTAAGCATTATTACGATAGTCACAGATTATTTCCTGTACCAATCCCTGTACAGTCCTAAGCCCAAGTCCAGTATAATTCCATTCCTTATGTAATTCTAACACTTCTTGCCCTATGTGGCAGATACTTGTGTGCGATCTTCTTTCAGTTGCATAGTGTGATTTCTCTCATACTACTTACTACTATTTAGTCTAATTTTCCAGTGTTCTTAATGTAATTTCACTATCCTTACCCTATTCAGTTGGTCTCTGGAAGATAATCTTAACCTAGGGTCCAGGAATGAGTTCTAGGAAGTCTGAGAAGCTCCTGATATCACAGGAAAAATCATGCATGTATAGGCAAAATCATGCATGTATATCTGTAAAAGATGTACATGCATGTATATCTCTAAGTACACATACTTAGAGAAGTATGTGTACTTCTCTAAGAAAGGCTTTCATAGTCTTCATCAGTTCCTCAAAAGAAGTACAGGCAACAAGAAAGTTTAAGAGCCACTGATCGATGCCTGTACTTCTTTTGAGGAACTGATGAAGACTATGAAAAGACTATGAAAATATACATATATATGTCTTGTCTTTTTTTTTTTTTGGTGAGTCTCACTCTGTCACCAAGGCTGGAGTGCAGTGGTGTGATCTTGGCTCACTGCAACCTCCACCTCCCAGGATCAAGCGATTCTCCTGCCTCACCCTCCCAAGTAACTGGGGTTACAGATCCATGCCACCACACTGGGCTAATTTTCTTAATTTTAGTAGAGATGTGGCTTCGTCATGTTGGCCAGGCTGGTCTTGAACTCCTGACCTCAAGTGATCCACCTGCCTCGGCCTCCCAAAGTGCTGGAATGACAGGTGTGAGCCACCACACCCGGCCACTAAATATATTATTACATACTGACCATGTGTTACCTCATTCACAGAGAATATACTTGTCCAGTATCAATTTATACATTTTGTTTACTGTTTTCATTATACTTAATCTGTTTTCATCATTCTGTATATAAAATGTTATAATCCCACCATTTCATCCATCCCTGATGCTCCTAAAGATTTCCTAATCCAACAGTAGCAGTTTCCATTAGTTTCTACTAATTTACTCCTTCTACCAAGACTATGAAAGGAAAATGGAATCAGGATACTTACTTGCCACCAATCATTCTATCCATTCTGTTTTTATGCTTTTAGCATTTATATATCTAATATGCATATAAATATTTATATTTATAACACTTTTCTGCAAAACTGTTAATTTCACTCTAGAGGGATGGATGATTTTGCCATGCCCAACACACCATCTTCATCCAGTACACCATTAAATCCTCTTCTCCTGTCACTACTCCCTCCACTGCCTGCCACCATAACCCTACCAAGGTCTGTGTCAAATTGGGTCTCATGCTTCCTCTGTGCTTATCAACTTTCTCCCAGTTTTTAGGTTAAACCCTAAACTGCCACTTAACAGATTCACTACACACAGAGCTCATTTTCTGGCCCCCACATTAACGCAACACCTCAATGCACCATTATGTTTGCTGAACAAACCTCAGATTCTTTTGCAGTCTACACAGTAACACCATTATAAGTTTTATTCCCCACCCCCCAGCTTCTTTGAACTAGGACTGAACTTACTGATTTGATTACTACAATGGAAACAGGAATGACATGGTAGGGAAAAAAGAACAATCCACACCCCTTCTAAAGTTTTTGAGATGCATTTTAAACAATGACCAAAAATAGATCTTAAATTTAACTATGTAAAAAAACAAAACAAAAAATAATCCAATGCTGGATTCCAAAAGTCTAACAAGAAAGATGAGTTTATTTTTAAGACACATAATGCTCTTAATTCTTTAATATTGTATTCTTCTATTTGAGACAGCACACTAATACAGGTGATGTCACATCAGAATCTAGATCATTCTTCATCAATGGGATATTATCAAATGAAACCATGGGGCTGTTTACGATGGAAGTGCAAAGATTCTTACTAGCATGTTTTCAGTATGAGAGATCTCTTCAGACTTCCTTGAAATAATTTTCTAAGGCTGTTGCTAACCAAGTAATGTTCTGATGACCCCAAGGTATGAGTCATAGCTATTCAAAGCGTAGAGGTCCTCTCTGAACCAAAAATGGTCATTCCAAAGCAATAAAGATAATAAATAGCAGACAATCTGGAATTTATGTGGCAAACATTCAATTAGAATTTGGCAGTTTGCTTCTCAGTTTGTTTCTCTTTAGAAATAAAGCTTAAATCGGTGACTATGCCATTTACAGTTTAAATGGCCCAGCCTGTAAGATGGCTATACTAACAATACTAATGGTGCTAACAATTCTGTTGAGTTTGATCACCATTTATAACACTGAGGGAAATTTTCATTGAGAATCTCAGTGTGGAACTTCTCTCCCAGTTCCTGTTCTAGGATCCACATGTTTCCCTGCCCCTCTATCAGACTACCAGTCACTCACCCACGCCCTTGTCATGAACACATTGGCCAGGCAGAGGAGAAGGAAGACTTCTCCATGACCTGGAGCTCTCCTCTGGTGGACAAAACCTGTAGAAACAAGGACTCCTGGCAGTTGATGAACTGGGTTATCAGCTGGGAAATAAAGAGAACAGCAGCAGGTCTGCGGTCTCTGAGCTCGTGTACCACTGGCAGTCACAGCTACCGGCTACTGAACATACGTTATGTGCCAGACTCTATGCCACATATTTTAAATGCACTGTCTTGTGACCTGTCACCAGGTAGCATTATACCTATTTTATACATGAAGAAATTAAAGATCAGTGAAATGAAGCAATGTGCCAAGGTCTGTCTGACTCCAAAGCTCAGACATGCTTTTAAACACTACACCTACATGTGCTGCAATCTCTAGCAAGTTGAGTCTCGGCAGGGCAGCAATAAATGAAAAGAAAAAGGGAAAAAAAATTCATCATAAAGGAGATGCGTGTGTAAAATACTATCACTGAAGAAGTAGATGTTTAAACTGTGCCTAAGAATAGGAATGGGCATTTTAGGCTTGTTTCCCATGATTTAGATCAAGCTTGTCCAACCCGCAGCCCCTAATGCGGCCCAGGACACTTTGAATGCCCAATATAAATTCATGAATTTTCTTACAATATTATGAGATTTTTTTCTGATTTTCTTGTTTAGCTCATCAGCTATCATTGGTGTTGCTGTATTTTATGTGTGGCCCAAGACAATTCTTCTTCATTCAATGTGGTGCAGGGAAGTCAAAAAATTATCTAAATTTTAGATAATGCTTTAGAAAAATACAATTGATTTTCACTAAAACGCTTCAAAATTAATTCTGTTTCTGGTCATAAGGAAACACATCAGAATAAATGACATTAGAAAAAGGACCCTAAAGCTTAGAAGTAATTACTATCGTGACCTTAATTATTTGAACAAAAGAAAATTATATGTAAGCTAAAAGCGTATTGTTTTTACATCAATAAAAGCATTTCCTTGGCTGAAATTACCCAAACCAAGTATTTGCCATACATTTAGTGACATAAAGTAAATGCCCCCCCCCATCCAGAAGAGGAAATACACACACTCACAAAATACACTCAAGCACACACAAACACCTGCTACTTTATGACTTGTTTGCTACCCTTGTTAACTGAAACAGCAGAAAAACCACGTCGGACTTAGTGGGAGGAGCGTTTTGCAAGTAGGTAATTTCTTTCAAGAACTAACTTTTCTCAAGCTAAGCATCCGGCAAATAAATAAAAATAAAAATCGAATCTTCTCAAGCATAGTCCTTACCCTCTTCACCCTTCTTTCCTAATATGCAGACCTAACCAGTTGTTAACAGGACCTTTCCTAGTAACCTCATACATCTCTAAATGTATATCTTCTCCCTCAGGATATTACTTTACCTGTAAATGTCCCCATATTCATCTTCATGGCTGAAACTAACTCCCCACAAGATTACATTTGGGACATTATTTTGTAAGCAGACTCAATTTTCTTTATAAAACTACCCTTGAGACACCTTAAACACTCAGAAAGATCAGCACTTCCTCCAACAATCACATCTTAGAGGCTGATGCTAATTTCAGGATACAGCCTTGCTTCCTTTCTGTTCTCAGTAATTTCTACAGAGATCAAATCTGTATGTTTATTCTGTGTTGTCGTGCTCAGAAGCCCAGGATGCTGTTCTCTCAGTGAGCCTGTCACAGCATCTGCAGCATATTCTCTGCTGAGGTTATATAATGACAGACTAATCCATGCAACAGGGAAGACAGTAGGCAGGAGTGCCAATCCAACAAAATGGAAATCATTCCCAGGAATCTCTCTCCAGGACTTTGAACCACAGAGAAAGATAGTTTTACCTTAAATAATCAATGTGTATATCAGTAACTCTAAGGATGGGGAGGAAATCATCTAATAATAATATGATCACATTCAGGGATTCTTGCAAATCCCCATTGAAAAATCCTGTCCCATTACTAGGTTCCAAGAGTGACATCTAGTGGACTCATATTAGAATGACAACAAGGGTCTAACGAAAACAAATCACCTGCGCACGCATCTTGTTAAAATGCAGATTCTGGTTCATTAGAATGAATTTATTACTTCCAACGTCCAGGTGATGCCAATGCTGCCACTCCATAGACCACTCAGAGTCACTAGGACCTAGAGCATTTTGCACCTGCTTTAACCCTCAGGAGAGAAGGAGGAAGGGGCACTTGAGAATAATTTCTAGTTGAAAAATAGGCCAAATGGATTATTAATATAATTTTGTATAATGTTCCTATTTCACTAGCCCCACTCAGCATGCACATGTACTATCTCCTGTCTGGGCAGGGTCCCTGAAGCAGTAGTCCTTTTCCTAAATGCCAGAAGCAAACTTAAGAAGGAAACAGCCTACTTCACAGCCATACTTATACATGAATATGATTTGTTCAAGTCTCCAGTACAGATTCACTTCAGTACTTAACATCTTACAGGCTTTCTCCCATTGTTATATTATTTGCCTAATACTAAATTATATTATAATAGTAACTGGTACCATATCAGAACTCAGTTACTTTCCCCCGAGGCAGTCTGCACCTGAACTGAGATCTATCAGGGTACTGTATTGGTGCTAAGCACAGCTACTCAGAATTTCAACAAGATTTGCACTGGACCCCACTAGGAACAAACCAGGACATGTAACTACATCCGAATCCAACTGTTTCCAGAATCTAGTCCTGTGTGATTTATTTGAGCTGAAGAGCCCTGACCTCCACACAGAGCCACCAGGCTAGACTCTTAGCTGTGAGGTAATGTCTGTGCCCCTTCAAAGAGGAGCTATGCCAGGCCTCACCCAAACTCCTCCAACCAAGGCCTCCATCTTGGGTCAATTTGAACCCGTTCTTTGGTTTTATGTCCACGGTTCTAGGAACTACAACAATGATTTCCAGCACTGAAGGAAATCAGTCTCTTTTCTCCAAAACACATACACAAACACACACATACGCACACACACACACATACAAAACCCACTTTCTAGTTCAAAAAAGTCCTTCAATACAAGATGATCGATCTAGGACAAGTAACAAGTTTTAAGCAGTGGAACCTCTGTTTCAAAAAACTACCAGAAGGTGGAACTGTTCTGGTTGAAATGGGGTGGGAATACTTAGAAAACTGTATAACTGGTTTCTACCCAGGCTATCCCCCACCTAGGCCCTGGAATACTCCTCCTCATGTCCCAAATATTCCTTCCCACCCCAGCTCTGTCCCCACCCTACCAACCTCACAGAAATACAGTTTTAAAACCAGAAACGATGAGTCTCACAACAGCTAAAACGATCCCCAACTCCTATATTGCTCAAGGACAGTACTGTTCTCATTAAATAGATGGAACTATTAATAAGTAGAGTTGCTTCACTATACCATCACTTACTTATGATCCTAATGCAATTTTAGCATATGCGACCAAAGGATTTATTCGAAAGATGTACAACCTGATTTCCTGAAGGAAATTTGCTTTTAAGCATAATTAAGGAGCCCTATGATAAGTAAACAACAGAATTGTTTATACCTCTTCAGTTGCTCTTGGCAGTCCTAAAGGGGAAATTATGTAGAAGAAAAGGTCACATAATTATTTCTCAAAAGTAGGATGAAGATAGAAAATGAAACTAAACATGCAGCATTGTATCATCTGCCTATACACTACAATGGGCTCGAGTCCCCCTGCCTCAGTTAGAATCCCACTTACACCACGGACTTGTGACCTTGCACAGTTCTCTAAACCTCTATGCCTCAGTTTCCACACTTGAAAGTGGAGATAATAGCAATAACTATTGTAAGGGCTGTTGTAAATATTTAATATATGTAAGGTATTTAAAAACATAGTAATCATTCATAAATGTTACATCTGATAATTATTATAATGATTAAGATAGTATTACTAGGACTAATGACTGAATATTCAAAATGGCCTTTGATTCTTTTAGACAATATTAGCCAAATATGATAGGCATAGAAAATATAAAAACACATTAGTTCTGCACATATATTAAGAATACAAGAAAAGCTGAAAAGATCCTAAAGGAATTAGAGATTTATTACTTTTACTTTCTTTGCACCACCTTCTATTTTACCTCTTAGCGAAATACATTTAAAACACTATATGTCAATTAGAGGGAATTCTGAGTTTAAAAAATCATTAATAGTCTTTGAACAGTTCTAAGTGCTTTTATTCTTTGTGCAATAGTTACTCTTGGACATTATGTTACCTTATTTATGTTAACTTTAGAAATTTTGTTTTAAATCAAAGACAGCCAAATCTTTTCTAAGAAGTGGCCCAGAGGGTGGCAGCTATTATGCCAGTAGCTGGCACATCTGCCTTAATTTTATCTGCTCTTGGACTGCCCAGTGACCTATATTCTTCAGACTGTGGCAACCTCCTGGCCAACTGGTTCCAAAGTAACCAGGATCTTCAAACAAAAATTGTGTTTTGCTTTAACAAGAACCCCAAATCCGTAAGGATCAAGGCATACACAAGCATTAAGGCAAATATTCAAAAGCTACCTAGCCAAAAACTTTAGAACTAAAGGGGCTGGGGGTTCATACAATCCATGCCTTAATTTACCAGAAAACCAACTTTTCAATATTCTAGCTTGTCAGTGCTAATTAATCAAAAGTTTGTAGAAGCCTCTGAAATGTAATGTAATGTATTTGCTATCACCTACTCTTTCGTTCCCAATAAATCTCCAAGCATTTTTTAATGGGTAAGCATTATCGACATTCTTTGCAATTTTAAGGTTATAAAAACAAGCATTTAAAATATTCTATTTCCTTTACTTTTTAAAACCAAAAGAGAAATCTCCACAATTTTTTGCTCTTACAAGGGTGAGTATAAATATTTTTATAAAGGTAGGCTCCCATTTTGTGGGCTTCTCAGAGATTACTCCTGAAAATCATTTTTGTCATTGTTCCTTTTGTTAAATATGAATCTATACCCAATCTCAATTAATTAAACCATTCAATAAACTAGAAGCCTTACTCCCTTTAACAACTGAGTGATGTTGCCATACAAGATTCTCCTCAAACTCTATTAATTTTAATAATGCTATATTTAGATAATGAGCTGAAGGCTACAATTTCCGAAAAAGTTCTAAGAAGAGTTTTTTTAAAACAAAATTACCACAGCATGTTGCCCTCTTTTCCTCTCTAAAAAATGGAAAGAAATTAAGCTAAAAATCCCATAAAGTTTAAGAAAGAAATTCAGCTCTGTTTATTTATTTACTCTGCCCCTAAGCTTCTATGGGTAGTTTTCATAGAGACTATTTCATATTTTCATAGAAACTATTATTCACAAAAGCTATAACTATTAGTTCAACACACCAATAATAACAGGAGCCACCTTTTATTGAGGGCTTACTAGAGGCAGATACTGCACGAAACACTTAGTACAATGATCTCTTTTAATTCTCCAGGTCTGTCTGACCCCAAAGCTCAAGTTCTCCCAAATTTGCCTGCTATATTGCCTTTGAGTCCCTTGAAATCAAGGGCCAGTTCTTCCTCATCTGGAGGCTTTCAGGACTAAAACACTGCCTACCCCACAGGGGACTCAATTAATTATTTTTTAATTGGTTTGTCAAGAGTCATTTGAAAGCAATGGACTGAAACCATGGTAGGGGGAAACCTACACTTGCCCTACAGCTCATAATTCAAAAATACTTCTGAAGCAAGGCCAGCTATTAGGTTTGGTACCCACCAGAATCATAGCAAACTTGACATTTGTTAAAGAGATAATGGAAACAGATTAGAAGAATTCTAGAATCTGCCAAAAAAAAAAAGACACACATCCACGACGTATCCAGCTTAGTTTGGATACAGTCAGAAAAGAAATGTTTGTTTCAGTTTTTTGTTGTTGTTTGTTTTGTTTTGTTTTGAGACAGAGTTTTGCTCTTGTTGCCCAGGCTGGAGTGCAATGGTGCAATCTTGGCTCACTCCAACCACCACCTCCCGGTTTCAAGCGATTCTCCTGCCTCAGCACCCCCAGTAGCTGGGAATACAGGCACGCACCACCACGCCCAGTTAATTTTTGTATTTTTTAGTAGAGATGGGGTTTCACCAGGTTGGCCAGGCTGGTCACAAACAGAAACAAGTTTTAAAACCTTAAATCCATGGTTCCTATTTATTCTAGAACATAACTGCTTAATGTCTCTAGGCTTCCTTTTCATCAAACTAAAAGAAGAATAAGTAAAAATTTTATAAATACATATATACATGTATGTATACATATATCTCCCAGTTACATAGTACGTGTCCAGCATGATTATTATTACTGTTATTACTAATACAACAATTATATTAAGCATGTGATAGAATCATATGCCTGTTTATACCTTCACATTTTAGTGCTTTAGTGTGACTATGGTAAAATAAATAAATACAAAGTCACACAAGAAGAGACAGATATATATCATTTACATTTTGACTTTTTTAAAAAAATCCTTGACATGGGTTTAAGAAAAAAAAAAGAAAAAGATTCCCAATGTTACCTAATATGCCATGATTTAACAGCACTTTGACATTTTTCTAAGGAATGATAGCAAAGTACTGCATATCTTCAAACTTGGAATTTACTGCCTGTCTGAGTCTCTGCTTCTGCCAAATTAAATATACAGTATAATGTCCCTACCAGAAATAACATAGCACAGCTTCCTGCTCTACTCCTTGGTTGAATAAGCCCAAACTGGAACAAGGAAGATGTTATTTTATTTAATCATATAAATAATTGTTTCCTTCAACCTCTTGAGTTAGAAGCTACTTCAGAAGAAAAGCTTAGAAGAAATTATCATGTGAATTATCAGGCCATTTAAAGGAAAATTCCCATTGAAAGGCTCATGAAAGAGCATAAAAAAAGAATTCTCATTAATGAACTACTCAGAAAGTCAACTACCCCGAGCTATTGCATACCACCTGAACTCCTGGGGTCTCCCATTGGTCTGCAAAGCACAGACCACATCATAGAATAGACAGTAGAGGGCTTCCATCCAGCAAACATCACCCAAAATTTTTTGGAAGAGTCCTGTATAGTAGCACATACAGAAATAGGATAGTATTTGAAAAAGACATTGCTTGGGAATCAAAGAAAGGTTGGTGGGCTTTTTAAGGTAAAAACTATGATCTGGTTGGGTGCGGTGGCTCATGCCTGTAATCCCAGCACTTTGGGAGGCTGAGGCAGGTGGATCACCTGAGGTCAGGAGTTCAAGACCAGCCCGGCCAACATGGTGAAACGCCATCTCTATTAAAAATACAAAAATTAGCCGAACGTGGTGGCGTACATCTGTAATCCCAGCTACTTGGGAGGCTGAGGCACAAGAATTGCTTGAACCTGGGAGATGGAGGTTGAAGTGAGCCAAGATCATGCCACTGCACTCCAGCCTGGGCAACAGAGCAAGACTCTGTCTCAAAAAACAAAATATGTATATGTCTTACACATATATTTATGAAATCGTCTGCTTATCCTATGAAGTATAATACAGGTGATAGAGGACATAAAATGCAGATGCAATGCCCTTAGGCAAAATATGGAAAGGGACACTTTCTCTCTTGTGACAGGAAGGAATGTAGTGATCTATACATAGGTTCAAATGCAAGAGTTTGGGAGGTACAGTAGAGAAAAGATAAGGTAGTTCTCTTCTGGTTGCATTACTTTTAAGTGGAATAAGAAACAAAGTCTTTAAGGATGAGAAGAGATGGAAAGATCTTAGAGAAGACAAGACATGAGGTAGTTATCTCAGAGGGGGAGAAAATAAATTACCTAGGTGAAGGTGGCAGGATTTCTGGGTAAGCCTGAGTGGCCACTTGAGAGAGATGGCCATTGGGAGGGAGATCATCAGCATAGTAGCATATTTTCTTCTGGCCATATCTACCACTTGACTGCAGGCCAGGAATAGATAAACTATTAAGTCTATCTGCACTGGGATTTTGCCAGTTAAGCATAAAGGTAAAGGTGTAGTCATTGATAATAATAGTCTAAGACCGGAAGCAATGGCTCACAGCTGTAATCTCAGCACTTTGGGAGGTCAAGGTGGGAGAATCACTTGAGTCCAGGAGTTCAAGACCAGCTTGGGCAAGATTATGAGACCCTGTCTCTAAAAAAAATTTAAAAATAGCTAGGCATGGTGGTGTGTGCCTGTGGTCCCAGCTATTACTCGGGAGGCTGAGATGGGAGGTTCACTTGAGTTTGAGGCTGCAGTGAGCTATGATCACACCACTACTCCAGCCTGGACAACAGAGAGAAACTCTGTCTCTAAAAAAAAATGATAATAATACATTCTAGATCTGGAAACTGAGTGCCCCTACTAACAGCATCAACATCACCATGAAACAGAATCTGTATCTTAACAAGACATCCAAATGATTCACATGCACTTTAAACTTTGAGAAATACCAACTGAATGGGAGTGGGAGCCAAGTGAGAACAGAAAAGGATCATTACAAGAGAGGAGAGGTTAAAGAAAGGAGAGGGTGGACTGTTGCAAGGGTCCTCTATATGGATTTTACAGACACCAAGACTGATGACAGGAGAAATGACTGGGTCAAAAGAAGAGAGATTAACAGAGCCATATGGGAAAATTGTCCAGGTGATAACAGATGGCCAAAAGGCTTGGAGTCCTGGTCATAATTGAGGCAAATGGGTATAAGGAGTGATGGGACTCATTCTGGTAGTACTCTATTTTATTTATTTTATTTTATTTTATTTTATTTTATTTGAGACAGGGTCTCGCTCTGTCATTCAGACTACAGTACAGTGGTGCAATCACAGCTCACTGTAGCCTCAACCTCCCAAGTCAGGTGGGAGGCTCAAGCAATCCTCCCACCTCAGCCTCCAGAGTAGCTGGAACCACAGACTTGTGCCATCACACCTGGTTTCTTCTTCTTTTTAATTTGAAAGACAGGGTCTCACTACGTTGCCCAGACTGGTCTCAAACTCCTGAGTTCAAACAATCCTCATGCATAAGTAGTGCTGGGATTACAGGTGTGAGCCACCACGACTGGCTCTGGTAGTCTTTTTAAGGAAAGGTTATAGTCTTATTCTCAAGACTGGCCTCTCAGGCAATTCACCCTGTCATGAGGGCAACACTATAGCTGAAGGAGCTGTGGTTTTACCAGGAGCAGAATAAACTGTGAGCTCCTTCAATTCCTGCTGCAGAAGGAATGAGCTGGCGGACTGTGTTTCTCGTCAGCTTGCCCCTTGGGATCCTCACATCAGCTTGCCCCTTGGGAAGGGATTCACTGTATATCAAAACTAAATAATTAAGCACTTAGTATAGTGGTAGCTACCCAAAGCTCTGTGGGCACAAAGACTGTGCCTGCACTAGAGAGCATAAAAACTCATAGAAGACTAGAGAAATTCATTGCTCTTGAAAAGAAGAAGAGAGAGACAAGGGACCTCTGAAGGCAGAAAGGAGAAGGGGGAGAGAGAGAGAGAGAGAGAGAGAGAGAGAGAGAGAGAGAGAGAGAAGATGGGGAGATTCTTATGCTATTCAGGACAGTGAAACTCCCTGGTAACAATCAAAGGATGTAGTTAGAAAGGTGAGGTCTCCTGTTGTAAGACTGGGTACATTTCATCTATAAAAAAATACTGCTCTTAAAATGTAAGAACAGATGGTGAGGACATGGAGAAAAGAGAGTGCTTATACCCTGCTGGTGTGAATGTAAATTAGTACGACTTCTATGGAAAACAGTATAGAGATTTCTCAAAGAACTAAAAAATAGAACAACCATTCAATCCAGCAATCCCACTACTGGATACCTGCCCAAAGGGAAAAAAAATCATGATATCAAAAAGATACTTGCATTCATATGTTTATCACAGCACTACTCACAATAACAAAATGATGGAATAAACCTAAATGCCTGTCAACAATGGACTGGATAAAGAAAATGTGGTATATCTATACCATGGAATACTACTCAGACATAAAACAAGAGTAAAATCATATTGTCTGCAGCAACATGGATGGAATTGGAGGCCACGATCTTACGTGAAATAACTCAGAAACAACAAGTCAGGCTGGGCGTGGTGGCTCTCACCTGGAATCCCAGCACTTTGGGAGGCTGAGGTGGATGGATCACCTGAGGTCAGGCGTTCGACACCAGCCTGGCTAACATGGCAAAACCGCATCTCTACTAAAAATACAAAAATTATGCGGGCATGGTGGCACAGGTCTATAGTCCCAGCTACTCAGGAGGCTGAGGCAGGACAATCACTTGAACTCAGTAGGCAGAGGTTGCAGTGAGCTGAGATAGCACCACTGCACTCCAGCCTGGGCAATAGAGCAAGACTCTGTCAAAAAATAATGGCTGGGCACGATGGCTCATGCCCATAATCCCAGCACTTTGGGAGGCCAAAGTGGGTGGATCACTTGAGGTTAGGAGTCCGAGACCAGCCTGGTCAACATGGCGAAACCCTGTCTCTACTAAAAATACAAAAAAATTAGCCAGGCATGGTGGTGTTTGCCTGTAATTCCAGCTACTCAGGAGGCCGAGGTGGGGAATCACTTGAACCAGGGAGGCAGAGGTTGCAGTGAGCCGAGATCGCACCACTGCACTCCAGCCTGGGCGACAGAGTGAGACTCCACCTCAAAAAAAAAAAAAAAAAGAAAGAAAAAAGAAACAGCAAGTGAAATACCACATGTTCTCACTTATAAGTGGCAGCTAAATAACATGTACCCATGGACATAGAGAGTGGAATAATAGACACTGGAGACTCGAAAACGTGGGAGGTGGGAGGGGAGTAAGAGAGGAGAAAGTAGTTATTAGATATGACATACACTATTTAGGTGATGACTGCACTAAAAGCCCAGGCTTCACCACTATATAATATTTCCATGTAACAAACTTGCACTTGTATGCTCTAAAATCTAATTTTAAAAGAAGTAAATAAAAACTCCATTTTTTTTTCCACTATATTCAGTATTGCCCGTCCTTGTGAGTGTATTCATGAATGGATCTTCTATGATATTGGAGACAGGTAGAGGTCAGTGTGGGTCACAAGCAAAGGAGGACATGCAAATGAAGTTTCCTAGAAGGTTGAAGAAATTTGGGCAAGAGTTTTAGATAGATGCAGGCGATGAAATTAAGAGAATTACTGTGTTAGGCATGTATCTAAAGGACAGTGGCCCAACTGACAACTATGTTACATAATAAAATATATTCTTTTTGAAGACCAGCTATCTGCTTTCTCTGCACCCTCCTCTCCCATCTCTAGAAGCCTACTGTCTTTAAGTATAATTGTTTAAGGACTGGGAAACATACCTATGCATTAAAAATATTACAGGCTCATACCTGTAACCCCAGCACTTTGGGAGGCCGAGGCAGCTGTATCACTTGAGGTCAGGCATTGGAGACTATCCTGGCCAACATGGAGAAACCCCATCTCTACTAAAAATACAAAAACTAGCCGTGCCTGTTGGCTTATGCCTATAATCCCAGCTACTCAGGAGACTGAGGCAGGAGAATGGCTTGAACCTGGGAGGCGGAGGTTGCAGTAAGCCAAGATCGCGCCACTGCACTCCAGCCTGGGTGACAGAACAAGACTCTACCTCAAAAAAATAAATAAATAATTAACAAATATTATGTAACTATTAATCCCTTAAGCTAAGTGCTTCTCTGTGGCAGGGTCCACTAGAAATGGGAACAAAAGAAGCAGTGAAATCTAAAACTTCTTTTTAAAAATCTGAAACCTGCCAGACACTGAGGTTCATGTCTGTAGTCTCCGCTACTCAGGATCCCAGCTACTAGGAACACCTGAGCCCAGCGGGTTAAAGCTGCAGTAAGCTATGATCACACCACTGCACTCCAGCCTGGACGACAAAGTGAGAACTAGTCTCTTAAATAAACAAATAACTGCACTCCAGCCCGGGTGACAGAGCCAGACTCCGTCTCAAAAAAAAAAAAATAAAAATAAAAATAAACAAATAACTGAATTATCAGAAAAGCATCCACCAATATGTTCAACAAGTAGCAAAATGATTATCTCAGCTCTGTCTATGTTTGTATAACTTACTTAATCTTAAAAAAGCTGGCAGCCAAAGAATAGGGAAGAAAAGGGCGTGAGTGGATAATCAATCTGAGAAGTTAAGAACTGCATGCTTATAAAATAACACACAAACAAGGATCACTACTTTTCTGAAATTTACATTCCATGCATTGGAGGTATATAATCTTTCAGATAGGGTTCAACAAGAATGGAAGAGAGTGAGCTAGGCACCTTAAGTAACTCCTGTGACCATCAGAGTTTTCCATTATAGAGAGGCAACCCAAAAGTCAGACAACTCAACTTAGATGCAAAGCTGTAATTATTACAGAAAACTGAATTATAATTATCCTGGCATTCACCCACAAAAATATTCCCCCAATCTATTTTTAAAATTGAAAACAGACCGGGGTCTCTAAGCATATCTAGGACTCATCTTGGTATGCTAGTTTCATTTCAGCTAAATTTGCATTTATTCCTTAATCACAGTGCTGAACTAGTTTTTGGGAAGAGGAAACAAATTAATTCTGGGCTCTTGAGGAAATATCTTGGTAGATTTCTTATTTCTTACAGATAATAAAGCTGCAATCAACTAAAATCAAATAAGCATACTATCCATTTTATGTGAATGGCACAATTCAACAGGAAAAGTACATTTCTATCATTGAAGAACAGACAAACACAGACACAGACACACACAGAGAGAGAGAAAAAAAAATCCTGTGTCTTTTACTTTCCAAAATAAAAGCCAAGATTCTGAATTTCTTTTCACCACATAGTGAAATAATTGAGGGCATACCCAGGGTGCCAGAATTCTAGGTGCACATGCCCAGAAGGGACAGCTGAGGTCTATATAAAGCTTTTTAAAATGACACTCTATCTTTTAAATGAGCAAAAAATAAACTATAAACTTTATGCTTGAATGTAGTGAACACCTACCTATGTGATAGGATTTGGAATTACACTAGAGAACCTTTCAACTCAGGAATGCTTTCTTCACATACATCACAGGCTGAAGGCCAGGCCAGGCATGGTGGCTCATGCCTGTAATCCCAGAACTTTGGGAGGACAAGGCAAGTGGATCACTTGAGGTCAGGAGTTCGAGGCCAGCCTAGCCAACATGGTGAAATCCTGTCTCTACTAAAAATACAAAAATTAGCCAGGCGTGGTGGCACACGCTGGTAGTCTCAGTTACTCAGGAGGCTGAGAGAGAAGAATCACTTGAACCTGGGAGGTGGAGGTTGCAGTGAGCTGAGATTGTGCCACTGCACTCCCACCTAGGCAACAGAGAAAGATTCCATCTCTAAATAAATAAATAAATAAATAAATAAAGGCCAGATTTCCATTATTTGAGATGATTTCACATAGATTCCAACATTGTTCTCTGTTAAAATACCCTTGAGAAAGACCTCCATTATCAATCATGAGTATAAATTTAGCTGATCAGACCCTTGACCTAGAAGCAAGTTTGATGGAGACCCTTGATAGGGGTACAGTTGATGAAGGGGATTGAAATCACCTTTTCTTGTCAAAGGTAGCAGTATCTGAAAGAATATTCAACAAGGAGGCAGGGGACCACAGTTGGAGTCCATCTGCCCAATCTAGGTATCAGATTTCTTATCTGAAAAACATGAAGACTAAATCTGGTGATCTCTAACCAATTCAAAAATGTAATAACTTCTGTGAAATGAAGCAAGTCTGGTTAGAAGTATAGGGTCAGTCACAAAGGGCTAGGAAGTGGGGAAGCAAAATGTCATTAATGGTGGTCATAAAACCAATGGTGGAGACAAAGGGGAAGAAGTGGAGAAAACACCTCCACAATTGTAATTACACCTAAACATCAACTCAATGTGTTGAAAAGCAATTCTACAGTGAAATCATAGTAACGCCTCAAGTAAGGGGCCATGAATATAAACAGAGAGGAAATAATCCTAGGTTCATATTGGGTCACTGCTTTCCTCAAATTCTGATTTTAAAAAATTGAAAGGAAACTAGTTTTGCCTAAGTAAATAATGTCTTAAAGCTAAAAGGATGATTAGCAGGGTTGATTAATTTCCTGGCAAATGAAAAATGCTGACGCTTTTGTTTTCTCCCAAGAGCACTAGCATTGAAATGACTCCAGTAAAATTCACTCATTCACTCCACAGATATGTATACAGTACCCAACATGTGCTTCCATTGATTGTGAGAAGACATACAATGAAGAAAAAGTCACCTCTACTCTTAAGAGCTTGCAATAGAGTACAGAAGATATGCAGATACATTAATAAATAGAACAACATACGGTGCAACTGGACCAAGCAAAGGTTAGGGATTGGAAGAAGAGCTAGGTTTTGTTTTAAATTTTATTTTTGAAAGACCACAGTTACTTCACATATTCATTTACACTAGCCAAAGTCAAGAATTCCTAAGGACAAGTTTAGACACTTAATAAAGAACAGCAGCTCCTGAGCCATCTGCTTTGTTCCAAAAATGAAGAACCATCACAGCAAATTTTCATTTTACTTCAATCCTGAGAGAATATTATTGTCAGATGGGGTAGGTAACATTTGTTTTATAACTGACATGGTTAACAAATCATGCTTTATAAAATGGCTACAGTCAGTGCCTCTTTTAGGTGGGGAAAAAAAAAAAAGAAAACCATCATCTGAGCCCAAAAGTCACTTATTTTCAATGAGTTCCTTTGATCTGTTTAGGGGTCCTGTTACTAATCTCTTTTTGATGAAGAAATATGCACAACAGAACTTAATGTGAACGACAGAACCTTCTTATAGCCAGACACAGATACATTACAAAAAAAAAAAACCTTAAGGATTTGTGTATAGAAAGAAATCATTTTCCAAAAACACATCATATAAAACTGCAAATTACAATAGCCCAACCCTAGACTGCTGTAGTCTTACCTGGTAAGGAACAATACTGCCATGAGCTGTACCCCAACGTTTTGCTTCCTTTCGAACAATAAGATAATTTGCAGCTATGTGGGACAAACACGCCACCTACCAGGAAAAAAAGTAAATAAATAAAATAGAACAGCTAGTTTATCTATACTCATAAAGAGAATGTAGTATTATGAAAGTAATTTCACTTCATCTCATTGTAGAAGAAAAAAAAAAACTGTCCATCAACTTAGAAAATATACAGGCATTTGTACTGTTATCACACAAATGAAAAACGGTATTACATTATTGCATGAGACTAAATAATAGTCAACTGAGAAATACAAATACATAAACATTCAACCCCTAAAAAGATTATCTAAAAGCAGAGGTTGACCAAGCAGATGAAACCGTGGTCCAGCCTTTATCACCAAACCCACAGCAATATACATCAGCAACTCGTACATTTTTTTTCCCCTCTGCATGTGTCTCCTTTTATTTTGCACCAAGATAACACAAAAAGAACCTGTGTCATCACTGAGTAGATGAACCAAAGCCAGGAGCCACATTCCTCTACATTTCTGATGACCTAAAAAAGCAGTAATAATAAACCTCCATTATATTTAAGTCAGTTTAGCCAGGTTTTCTGTTACTTTCTGCCCAAAGCATTCTGACACAAAAGCTCAAGATTATTTGACTTTTTAAATTAATTAGTGGATCATCCTCATTTAAAGAAACATGACTATATCTCTCCCAATCTGTTCCTAGTCCCGCATGCTCATTGTCATACTCAATTCAGTTTTTGAGAACTGCAGATTAAAGGGGTCATCAAAAATCTTACAGTCAATTTCTGACTACTGTAGTATTTCATGGACAGATCTTGACAAATCTACAATAGTTCAACTCAATATGACGATAATATGAGGATAATGAATTGATTCCTGGTGATCTGCCACAAGGATCTTATGTTCCAATGAATACGTATGGCTCCACCACCACAGAACTATGGAAAGGAGGTGATCAAACAATTTTCCATGGATTCCAGAAAAGAATAAAAAGTGGTTCTGGCCACACAACATCATCATGATGCATCAGCTTGCTTTTCCCTTTCTAGATCGTCAGATGCAACTGGAAAACCTAGCAAGCCAGTCATTAAAACATACCCCAAATTGAGATTGGCTCCTGGAACAACTCAAGGCATGATTTTTCAGGCCTTTTCTTGCCCCCTACCTAGCACAGCAGCTGTGCTTCCTACAAGAAATACCAATACGACTCAGCCTGGATGAATCTCCTTACTGCTGCAGCCATTCTCCTTTACTTTATTCTTGGGACTTAAACTCACTTTTATGTTCATTTACTGCTCTGTCAAAATTGGAACTGCCTTGTGGCAGCTGGTTTGGCTGTACAGCCCAGGTGGCAAAACTAATAAACTTTGAGTCATCCACTTCTGGACTTCCATCTGGTCTTGGGCATTTGAACCATGGAGCATTCCAGGGCTGCCTGGGGCCGCCTAGTGCTAATCACCATTTCACAGATCACTTCTGTGTCTTTCAAAATGGAAAATCAAATCAACATTTTGTAGCAAAAATGCCCTGGATAGGAAGTCCAGACGTGGACAGTTGAAACCTGGATGGTTTCTCTCTGTCGACCTCTAAATAGTTCCATGACTGTGGGTATATAATTTACTTCTTTGATCTTCTGATACATTCTCTATAAAGTCTTGGGCATTTCAGCTAAACCAAAGGTTTTCAAATTTTTTTAAAAGCAGAACTATTGTATTCAACTAAATAATACATGAAATCCTAATATATAAATATGTAAGCAGATAATATTTCAAGTGCTCTGGATGAAGCAGAAGCAGTCCTGCACCACCACCCAAGCAGCATGAACACAAAACACAATTTGCAAAATAGTAAGTAATCTTCAATGTGCTTACAAGGCAAATTTGGTGTACACTTCAGGCTCTATTATTCCTCTTAACAATCTGGCAGATAAAAAGACACGAGGGGCCGGGAGCAGTGGCTCACACCTGTAATCCCAGCACTTTGGGAGGCCAAGGCAGGTGGATCACCTGAGATTGGGAGTTCGAGACCAGCCTGACCAACATGGAGAAACTCCATCTCTACTAAAAATACAAAATTAGCCAGGCATGGTGGCACATGCCTGTAATCCCAGCTGCTTGGGAGGCTGAGACAGGAGAATTGCTTGAACCCAGGAGGCAGAGGTTGCAGTGAGCTGAGATCACACCATTGCACTCCAGCCTGGGCAACAAGAGCAAAACTCTGTCTTAAAAAAAAAAAAAAGACACAAGGGATGCAATAGCAGTTATTTTCCCATGACACCCCTTCCTGAAATTGGAGACATTTTCTGAATTTTGAGGTCTCTTTTCAGATCTAGCTATGTTATTATTCTTTTTATTTTTTTTTCATTCAAATAAATCATGGTGAATGTCACTCTCTAAGGGGCTCTGTTGCTACCAAAGGCCAAGAATTTAAATTAGTAAAGGTTATTCTGTGCAAGTAGTCAATCACAAAAGGCTTGTTATTTCTATTTCTCTAATTTCAAAGTCAATAGATCAACATCATCAAGGGCTGCACGAGGTGGTGAGGTGGCTGGATGATCACAGGCCAACTTATAAATCCTAAATTGATCTAAGATAGTTGCCAGGGATAGGGAAGGACCGGATTCCTAGCTGGATATCAGCTTGGCTGCCCCATTCCTTACCCACTATCTTATTCTTTCTTTTCAATTTTTGACTTCTGTGTTTCTGACCCTGCCCCATTTAGAATGAGTTCGAATGAAGAATCAAAACCCATCTCTCAAACTGTTTGCAAGTAGAATACTATATACATTGCCTCCTCCATACAGTGGTAGTTAATGAAAACAAAAAGCATTTCAGAATTAGCAGCTCACGTTGGGCAGAAGGATTAAATAAAATTTTAAGCCAATTGCCATGAAAAAACAAACTGTGGGCCAGGCGTGGTGGCTCATGCCTGTAATCCTAGCACTTTGGGAGGCTGAGGCAGGTGGATCGCTTGAGCCCAGGAGTTTGAGACCTGCCTGGGCAACATAGCAAAATCCTGTCTCTACTAAAAATACAAAACAAACAAAAAAAAAAAAGGTGGGAGGATCACCTGAGCCTGGGGAGGTCAAGGCTGCAGTGAGCGGTGATCACACCACTGCACTCCAGCCTCAGCAACAGAGTCTCAAAAAACAAACAAACAAGCAAAAAAAACAAAATGTGATTTGTCAGTAACAACTCAAAGGCAAAGTTGGGGAAAAAAGAATTCTATATTTTAAGAAAGAGAGCAACATGGCTAAACTTAGCAACTCAATGTTTAAAGGCGGTATTACCAATCTGAAAGTAATCTACTATTTACAGGGATGTATTTTAAGGCAGGAGAAGGGAGAGAAAGTCAATAGCTATGATGTGATTATGTATGAAAAAAAATCAGAGGTTTCCTGGGCAATTAATGACAAATTTTGCACAAATTAAAAGAATGCAGGATGTGACTTTTTGGTTAATAACTATATACTGTATACCCATTCTAAATACTGCATTAGATCATTACTTTCATTCCCTAAACTTAGGCTTATTATTTCATCAAGTGGACGCTATGTAATTTACTCAGAATGTTGCCTTTTTATGGTTTCATCTAAACAAAAAAGCCAACTTTGGTTTAATAATAATCATTCTGACAGCAAACTATTATTTTAGATAACAGAGTGGGTCCTGATATTCTTTGTTTCTAACCAGAAAACCAATCGGGGGGTCAAAATGGATCTCAAAGAGCACAGCCCCAAAAGGCTTGAGGAAGAATATGCCCAAATATTTTCCAAAGCAGTCCCATGGTGTCTGTCACCACATGCTCCACTTCCACCGAATGAGGATCAAGCTGCAATAATACAATCTTTCAAATTCAAAAGGACAACCAAGTGTGACAGGTAAAATGAGAAAAACAAGACTAGAACCATGGTCCATTGCATCAAAACAGGTCATTTCCCCCCACTTCCCTTGTGTGTCTTCTGGCCTACAGCTAAGTTGAACTCAACACCAACCATGCAATCATTCACCTGCCCACATTTCCACCTATTCCTCAAAGTCCATTTCAACATCATCTTTTCCATTAAGCCCCAATCCCAGCCAGCAAGCAAGAGATTATATTCCCTGTCCCTGAATGAATACAACACTTAATTTATCTGATTTCTGCTGCACTTTCACAGTCTTCCTTGTACTACAACTAGAATACAAGATGTCAAAACTGGAAGGAGTTAGGTCACTACTTCCTTAACCTACCCACGCATCCCAATCACCTATGGGATTCCTAGAACCCACCCCATAACAAATGAATCAGGTTTTTCAGGAATGGAAACCTGGAAAAAAATAATTTCACCAGTGTAGTATTAATGGCACACCAGAGTTGAGAAGCAAAGCCTTACAAGAGTCTAGTCAAACTCCTTAATATCCAAACGGACACATAAAGGAATATAGAAGAAAAATAACTTGGCCAGGTACAGTGGCTCATGCCTGTAATCCCAACACTTTGGGAGGCCAAGGCAGGTGGATCACCTGAGGTCGGGAGTTTGAGACCAACCTAACCAACATGGAGAGACTCCGTCTCTACTAAAAATATAAAAAATTAGCCGGGCGTGGTGGGGCATGCCTGTAATCCCAGCTACTCGGGAGGCTAAGGCAGGAGAATCACTTGAACCCAGGAGGCGGAGGTTGCAGTGAGCCGAGATGGATCATGCTATTGCACTCCAGCCTGGGCAACAAGACCAAAACTCTGTCTCAAAAAAAAAAAAAAAAAACTTATGTGAGGACATACAGCTGGTTACAGAACTTTACTCCAACAACACTGCCTTCCTCCATGCTACAATATTATTTACATATTCTCCTATCCCTCCTTTTAAATTAGGAGCTCTTTCAAGGTAAGACTTATTTATTTTAAACCCTTTGTATGTTTCCATAGCACTTAACACAGATCCTGAACACTATTTTTAACAAATGAATGAAAATGGTAATTGCTACTTGTTTAATTATTCAGCAACTCCTGAGTGTTGCTATGTGTAAGGCTTTATGCTAGGTACTGAGTATACATAAGGAAATGAAAAAGATATAGTTTTGCCTTCTTTGAAATAGTGGAGAAAATAACTAAACAAAGAATTATAGGACCTGCCATGGGGAAAGAGGATGGAAGACAAAACTGGAAAACAAAGAGTAACATGTGTGAAAGCTCAAAGGCAGGAAAGGGGTTGAAAGAACAAAACTGAAAGAAGACCAATATAACTAAACCATGGTGAGAAAGAGACTGAAATGAAATGAAAGAGAAAGGGAGACAGAGGTCAGTCATTGTAGTAATGGCAAGGAACCATTCTTTGCACATCTTGCAGAATGATCATTTCAGAACAATCACAAATTGTATCGTCATTCTTCTATTTAAAACCCATAGGGATCCCCCCACATTTGTAATTATATTCAAAGAGTGAACTAAAAAGAGGCAAGACAGAAAGGGGATTGTTAGGGATATTATAAAGGTCCAGGCATAATTTGATGATAGATAGCTCAGAGAAGGTTGGTAGCAGTGGACATGGGAAATCCTGGGTTTAAGATACATTTTAAGAGCAGAACAGGCAGAGCATGTGAAAGACTGTATGGGCAGAGGATGCAGATAGAATGGTGACAGAGAGGAGAAACCAAACTTAACTCCCACAGTCCTGCTGAATATCTGGGTAAACTATGACAGCATTAACAGAAAAAGGGAAATCAGAGAGAGAAGTAATTGAAGGGGAAAGAAAATAAAAGCCCATCTCTGAATGTGTTGAATTTGAGATGCCTGTGATATAATCAATTAGGCAGGACTCATTAGCATATAGAAAGTATTTAAAGTTCTAACCCAGGGGGAAACAGAGATAAAATAAGAGAAGAAATCAGAAATAATCCCAAACAAGACAAGATAAAGTTTCCATGCAAAAACAGTCCTTCCTCTATCACCAAAGGGATGATCAAAGATGTAGGTACAAACTACTAGAACCAATTTAAATGCCCAAGAATGGGTGTTTTAAATAAGCTATGACATCTGTATATAACAATAGAAGATGAATAGGCACTTAAATGACACAACAAAACAATATAGCATCATGTGAAAAAATATTCATAACATTTTGTTTGAATTTTATCTGAAACAAACTTTTTAGTTCAGAACAGTGTTCAATTTATAGAAAAACCAAGATAGTACAGAGAATTCCCATCTATTCCATATCCAGTATCCCTGTTATTACCATCCTACATTAGTGGAGTGCCTTCTTAACAATTACAGAGCCAATATTGACACTTATTATTAACTAAAACCCATACACTCGGATTTCCTAACTTTTCACTTCATATACTTTTCCTATTCCAAGATCCTACCCAGGATACCATATTGTATTTAGTCATTCTATGTCCGTATTTAGTCATCCTGGCTTCTCATGGCTCTGACAGTTCCTCATACATTCCTTATTTTTTACGCACTGAAAGTTTTGATGAAACGGATCAGGTATTTTGTAGAATTTTCCTCGACTGGGATTTTTGTGATGTTTTACTCATAATTAGACTGGAGTTATGAGGTCTTAATGGCTCACGCCTGTAATCCCAGCACTTTGGGAGGCCGAGGCAGGCGAATCACAAGGTCAGGAGATCGAGACCACGGTGAAACCCTGTCTCTACTAAAAATACAAAAAATGAGCCGGGCGAGGTGGCGGGCGCCTGTAGTCCCAGCTACTCGGGAGGCTGGGGCAGGAGAATGGCGTGAACCCGGGAGGCGGAGCTTGCAGTGAGGCAGGATCGCGCCACTGCACTCCAGCTTGGGCGACAGAGCAAGACTCCGTCTCAAAAAAAAAAAAAAAAAAAAAGAAAGACCATTTAAAAAAAAGCACCATTTTCAACATATCATATCAAAGATATACAGTGTCAACAATCAATCTTGATCACCTGGCTGAGGTAGTGTTTATTAGTTTTCTCTGCTGTAAGATTATTCTTTTTTCCTCCCCCTTTCCATACTGTACTCTTTGGAAGAATGTCACTACATGCAGCCTATACTTAAGGGATAGAAAGTGATGGTCCTGCTTCTGGAGGGTGGAGTATCTACATAATTATTTAGAATTTGGCACACATTTGTCTCCCTTTATTTATTTATTTATTCAATCATTTATTTAAATCAGCATGGTCATGCGGTTTTTTTTAAAAAAATACTTTTTTGGTTATAATTCAATACCACTTTTTTGTTTTTGATCAAATTATTCCAGTTTTGGCCACTGGGACCTCTCTCCATGGGTACCTGTGTCCCTTTCACATACCACACGTCGTTTTAGCACTTTGTTTTTAGTACTCCCTTACTTTGTGACAACATAAGATGCTCTGGGCTCACCTTCCTATTTCCTTTCCCAGTCTTATAGGAAAGCATAAAGAGAATAGGAGTTTTAGGGTAAAGAGCAAATATTTATTTCAGTGTCAATCAGCACCTTATTCATTCCATACTTTATTGAAAAAACGCTGACATAAGCCAGGTGCAGTGGCTCATGCCTGTAATCCCAGCACTTTGGGAGGCCAAGGCAGGTGGATCACTTGAGGTCAGGAGTTCAAGAATAGCCTGGCCAACATGATGAAACCCCATCTCTACTAAAAATACAAAAATTAGCTGGGTGTGGCGGTGGGTGCCTATAATCCCAGCTACATGGGAGGCTGAGGTAGGAGAATCACTTGAGGTGGAGGTTGCAGTGAGCCGAGATACAGCCATTGCACTACAGTCTGAGCAACAGAGTGAGACTCCGTCTCAAAAAAAAAAAAACACTGATATCACACCTACTATGTGCCAGGAATTGCTCTAGATACTGGGATACAGCAGAGAAGGAGAAAGACATAGTCCTACTCTCATGAAGCTTACATTCTAGGGTAAGCTACATTCAGACATAAACATACAGAAAAATACCAAGAAATGATTCATGCTATGAAAAAAATGCAACAGAATCACAGAGAGTGCTCTTTTAAACTAATGGGTTTAGTAGAGGTCTCTTTGAAAATGTTATATTTAATTTAAGGCCTGGAGAAGGCATGCTAAAACCTGGGAGAAATTTTTCCTTTGGTTTGGGACAGAGTCTCACTCTGTTGGCCAGGCTGGAGTACAGTGGCACACTCTCAGCTCATTGACTTCCACCTACGAAGTTCAAGCGATTCTTCTGACTCAACCTCACAAGTAGCTGGGATTACAGGTGCACAACACCATGCCCAGCTAATTTTTGCATTTCTAGTAGAGACACGGTTTCACCAGGTTGGCCAGGCTGGTCTCGAACTCCTGACCTCAAATGATCTGCCTGCTTGGGCCTCCCAAATGCTGGCATTACATGCATGAGCCACTGTGCCTGGCCTAGAAAAAATCTTTCTAGGCAGTGAGATAAACTAGGTAGAAGACTTTAATATGCTAAAAAGCTTACATATAGTGAAGAACAGAAAGAGGGCCATTGTAGTTGGAACTCACTAAGTAAAAGAGACAGTAGTACAAGAAGGGGTCAGGAAAGTATACAAGGGCCATATCATATGGGTCCTTGCAGGCCTGGGTAAGGATCTCAGATATTATTCCAAGTGTAATAGGAAGGCATTGATTTCTATAATTAAATCACCTGGTCAGTATGGCGTATGCACAGGCAATGAATGAAAGCAAATTAAGTCACATTACAACTCCCATTTTGTAAGAAAAAACTAAAGACCAAGGAGATTAAATATGCTGTCTAGGTCTCACAGTTGACAACAGAAAAATCCTGACCCAAACCCAGGTCACTGTACTCTGTACACCATCCCTAAGCCACTACCTCCTCTCTGTTCAGCCTTTCTGCTCC
Organism: Papio anubis; assembly: GCF_008728515.1. Classification (NCBI taxonomy): domain Eukaryota; kingdom Metazoa; phylum Chordata; class Mammalia; order Primates; family Cercopithecidae; genus Papio; species Papio anubis. Next base: position 110,055,065 of record NC_044979.1, on the reverse strand, counting down.
CTGCCCCTTTCACCCAGGTAGTGAGTAGCTTTACCTTTGTATCTTTGGTTGTATCCTTGGCTTCACATTTTATATTCCAGGCAAGTCCCCCTATATCAATGGAATGGACTGGAAGTCCTCTACTGTCCCCTGTACTTAGAAAACACACTGTTAACTAAACCAATAAATTCTCACATCCTTCTGCTCAACCTCACTCATCTACTAACTATAAAATGTCTTACGGGGAAAAAATTGCTAAAAGAGAAATGAAGGGGCTAGCATTCGTAGAAAACATAACTTTCAAGAAGAAAAATTGGACCTCGCCTGAGGAAGAGATTTCGAGTTTCTGGCATCTCCCTTTTTAACCTAATACTGTTACTTTACATGTCAAACTCCCTTTGCAATTTAACTTGCTTCACTTAGTCCCTCACACCTTAAGGTGAACAAATTTTTTCAGAATAACTAGGGTCAAGAAGGAAAAAAGACCCCAGAGTACACAAGGTATATTGGCCATGCCATGTTAAAAAGAGAATCAGTATTCTACCCATCGGTGCCACATTTATCATTGTTTCTAGTATTGATGACTGATCAGAGCTAACACTTACTGTACAGTGTTCTAAGCATTTTACATGAATTATCTCATTTAATCCTCATAACTTTATGGGAGAGGTACTATGATAACCCCATTTTAGAGATGAGAAAACTGAAGCACTGAGTAGTCTGATAATCTGCCCAAGGTTATATGCCTAGTAAGTGGACAAGCCAGGATCTGAACTCACCTAGCCTGGTTTCTAGCATTCTATACTAAATTAGATACAGAATCAGACTTCTCAAAATTTCTGAGTGGCCCTAATCCTGGAAAAGTTTAGCTGGAATCTACTACTTGGTAAAGAAAAAATTGTGATTGAGCATCCTTTCCAATTAGGTGAACCTCTACAGATAAATTTGACCTTAATTATTACATAATACATGACGCAGTACTTATTCAAAGTTTTCTGCTTTGCTGCAAATATGGTTTGGCTTCTACTGCAATGTAATTAGAAATAAACTTCAAACCATAAATATTTTACCTGTAAACACTGAAAACCAGTAGAGTTGTTACATAATTTTAAAATCTCTACTTTTATTTACTTACCAAAGAAAAAACACATAATGGAATTACTCTCTTCGTAGTCATTTCTTAACTTAATGAAAGGAACATAACTATTACCCATTCCTCTGAATTGTCATTAACAACAGTCAAATCATATTGATATGTATATTACTTATGAACTCAAGAGAAAAACAGATCACATTATACTGAGAATAATTTTCCCAATCCATATGAATCAAAATCAGACATATGAGGAAACTGGGTATCAAATGCCAGAGGTAAGACCAGACAGCAAAGAGAGACAGAATTTCAAAAGCGTGTTGAGAATAATACATCAAACATATTTCTTACCATGAACCACTGACCCAGTCAATCACATGACTCAAAGAGCAGTTATGAACAACTAAACAAAATGTGATGAGTAAGTGGAAATGTAGAAAAACAACATTTAATGACAGGGTGTGCTTATTTATTCCTGTGATAGCAAGTCTTCAGTTTCAAGTGTCTTCTTCAAATACTCTTTTACATTTTAGATAACAGATATAAAATATAATATATAAATATATTATATAAATATAAAATATTACATTATTCTACAACTCTAGTTTTGAAAGTTCTAAAAATGACATGAAACTTACTTGTGTTTATTACCTTCTTCATGCATTTAACAGTTATTTAATAAATAATTATTATATGCAAGGCAATCTGTTAAGTGTAGTGGGAGATCCCAAAATCAATCAAACAATTTCATCTCTCAGAAAGGTTAATTTGTTATTTATAATTCAGAATAGAAATGATCAATGCTACAAGAGACGTTTTTAAAAAATTAAGAAGGGATAAAAAGTGGCATTCAAGCTAACATTTTTTGATAAAGAGAATTTAGTCAGGCAAAAACAAGGGAAAGGGCCTTCCCAGTAAGAAAATATCGTGGTCACAGTCACATGTTTGGAAAAGTATTGAGAATAAAAACTGAGACAAGCCATTAAATTTAATGACCAGGAGATCACAGATGATTCTTAAAATGCAGTGTCAACAAAGCAGCAAGGACAAAATCCAGATTAACAGGGGCAAAGGAATGAATGAAAACAATATGAGAGCCACGGGGGTATCTCAGAGGCTCATGTAAAAAGGAGAGGAGAGATACTGGACCATAGCTTACGTTGGTGAGCAGAAAAAATAAAGGTTTTATTTCTGAGGATGTAAAAAAATAAAATAAAATAACTGACCAGGCACAGTGGCTCATGCCTATAATCCCATCATTTTGGGAGGCCAAGGCAGGAGGACCGTTTGAGCTCAGGAGTTCAAGATCAGTCAGGGCAATATAGTAAGACCTCTTCTCCGCTAAGGAAAAAAAAAAAAAAAAATTTAACTGGACGTGGTGGTGTGCACCTGGAGAAGCAGCTACTTAGGAGATTGAGAAGGGAGGACTGTTTGAGGCCAGAATATTGAGGCTGCAAAGAACTATGATCATGCCACTGCACTCCAGCCTAGGACACAGAGCAAGACTCTGTCTCAAAAAAATAAAAATAAAAAAATAACTGGAGTTCATCTATATATACAAGAGAAAAGAATAATTGAAGATGTGTAGTTCTAAGCATGATGGAGACAATGAGAAAAAAAGTAGGTTTATGGTTTGAAATGTCATCTCTCAGTCAGCTCTTCCCTCATTCACTCAGATGGGTCATTTTGTCTTCTGAATCTCTCTGTCTGCTAGAATGCAAGCTTCAGGAAGCAAAGGATTTGTTTCCTGCTCTCTCTCCACAACAGGAACACTCCCAAAACACACTGTAGGCAATCAGTAACTATTAGTTAAACTCAAAAATAAATGAATGAATAACATCCCTTTCCTCTCATTTGAAGAATTTAAAGAAGAAATGCTTTAAGAGAAAAGGAGGAAAGTTAGGTACAATTCCCAAAGAAAGCTACAATAGTAGAAAAGCATCTCCACAGAATTAGAAGGTCAGGCTGAAATTTGCCTCGTTTAGTGGCTCTGCCCACTGAAGTGACAAAGCCTAAGTCCACTTGTTCCTTCCCCACATACCAGATGGATAAACATAGAGGCTGGGTTAGGAAACAATGTCAGGCACTGAGGCCCCATATTCAGGGTGAAGAAAGGAGGAAAGGTGGCTTAGGGAACAATGAGGGAATCTTCAAGGAGCAAGACCCGTGGGGCTAAAATTGAGTGCATGGTGATGCTAAAGACCCATGGATGGGTAGAGAAAAGAAATAGCAAACCTTCCCTGAAGTCAGAATTGGCTTGGGGTTTTAATCATAATTATAAAGGGATGCTGGATTTTGTCAAATGCTTTTTCTGTGCCTATTGAGGCAATCATGTGATTTTTGTTTTTAATTCTGTTTATGTGGTGTACTACTCAGCCATAAAAAAGAATGAAATAATGGTATTAACAGCAACCTGGATGACGATGATGATGATGATGATGATGATGATTGTTATTATTATTATTCTAAGTGAAGTAACTCAGGAATGGAAAACCAAATATCCTATGTTCTCACTCATATGTGGGAGTTAAGCTATGAGGATGCAAAGACATAAGAATGATACTTTGGACTTTGGGGACTCGCAGGAAAGGATGGGGGGATAATGAGGGATAAAATATTACATGTTGGTACAGTGTACACTGCTCAGGTGATGGGTGGACCAAAATCTCAGAAATCACTACTGAAGAACTTATTCATATAACCAAACACATCTGTTCCCCCAACCTATTGAAATAAAAAAATAAAAAATTTAAATATGAAAAATTTAAAATTTAAATTTAAAAAAAGAATTGGCCTAGGAATAGGGAGTGGGGTGAGTCTGTTGTAACTGGGGTGACCAATGGGTTCCATGAGATAGCACTAAGCACGTCAAAAGCAAACAAGTTGAATAAAGGCTACTTCCCTCTAACTTCTGTAGATTTATTTCATTGTTTCATGCAGCCCAAGTGGCTGTTTCTTCCACAGGAGTGATTCATTCTGGGAAGGGCTTCACATGCTTTGTTTAGTTATTCTAGTACCTTCTCCAATTCTCTATTTGTCACATTTTCCTCCAGTTCTGACTACCATTGCCTTTATGTCCTGGTGCTCTTTTGTTACTGTTTCTTCAACATCATTCTTTTTTTTTTTGAGTCCCACTCCATTGCCCAGGCTGGAGTGCAATGGCACAATCTCAATTTACTGCAACCTCCACCTCCCATGTTCAAACTCCTGACCTCAAGTGATCCACCAGTGTCAGCCTCCCAAAGTGCTAAGATTACAGGCATGAGCCGCCTGTAATACCATTCAATAATGTATTATCCCCTTCAAAACGGGGAGAAAGGTGGCACAAAACTATGGAAGTATGGAATATAGTGCATGTAGGCATTCCTTAGACTGTTTCCCCTTCTCACAGGTAATAAGCTAACTTGCACAGGTCTTTGTAAGGTATGGATAGTACGAAAGAGAAGAAATGGGCCAGGCACGGTGGCTCACACCTGTAATCCCAGCTATTCAGGAGGCTGAGGCAGGAGGATCCCTTGAACCTGGGAGGCGAAGGCTGCAGTGAGTTTAGATGGCACCACTGCACTCCAGCCTGGGCAACAGAGCAAGACTCCGTTTCAAAAAAAAAAAAAGAAAAAGAAGAAGAAATGGCAAATCTGAGAGACATTTAAAGGATGGAATCACAAGTCCTGGGAGCAGACTATAAGGAATAAACAAGAAGTCACAAAGAGGGTTCCAATGTTTTTAGCCCAGAACTTATAAGAAATGTGAATTTACTTTATAGAAATGGCTTTTTTGGGCGGGCAAGGTGGCTCACGCCTGCAATCCTAGCACTTTGGGAGGCTGAGGCGGGCAGATCACCTGAGGTCAGGAGTCCAAGACCAGCCTGGTCAACATGGTGAAACCCCATCTCTACTAAAAACACAAAAATTAGTTGGGCAAGGTGGCAGGCGCCTGTAATCCCAGCTACTCGGGAGGCTGAGGCAGGAGAATATGGTGGAAGTTGCAAGGAGGCGGAGGTTGCAGTGAGCTGAGATTGCACCACTGTACTCCAGCCTGGGTGACAGGGCAAGACTCCATCTCAAAAAAAAGAAAAAGAAAAAAAATGGCTTTCTTGGTGAAGAAATATGCTAGGTTAGAGTGGGATTGTTTGTTTAGGGAAGGGGTATTTATTTAAAGGTGTCGATGGAATGTCCAGCTGGAGACGCCCATGAGTAGTTGCCATCCAGCCACTGGAGCCCTGAATAATGATGAGAGATAGTCATGAATACTTAGTGGCCATCTACACTGAGGTCTGGGGGAGGCAGGATTCTAAGATGGCCACTAAGAGTCCCATCCTCTGGCATATACATCCTGTACAATGCAATGTCACTCCCATAATTAGGTCTGTAATCAGTTAATAACGAATTCATCAAAAAAGAGATTATCTTGACTGGGCCTGGTCTAACCTTTAAAAGAAGGTGAAGCTCAGAGAGTCATGCTCCTGGTGGCCTCGAAAACCACAACCTCCATGAGCTCTAGAGCCACAGGAACTGTATTCTGCCAACAATCTAAATGAGTTTGGAAAAGACCTCTGAGGTCCTGCTGAGAAATTCAGTCCAGCAGATACCTGGATGGCAGCCTTTTAAGACCTGAGCAGAGACTCCATCTAAGCCATTACCAGACAACAGACACATAGAAACTATAAGATCATAGTTTGTGTTGTTGGAAGGCACCTTTCATATTGCATTTCTGATCATCTGTTATGCAGCAATAGAAAACTAACACAAGGGTGAAGCCACTGAAGTGGATGACTAGCCTGGATAATTGGAGGGAAAGCACAGGACAAGGGCAGACCACTGGAGTCAACCAAGGAGGGGACAAAAAAACAGGTGAGAAGAATAACAGGTGGTGTGGTGTCTAAAGGCCAAAGGAGGAAAGTGTTAGAAGGAAGAGTGTTGAATGTATATCAAAGGTATTATCAGTAGCAGGATGGGAGTATACAATCTAATGCAAAGCATTAAGAAAATAATTAGTGGGTAGGAAGCATAAACCTCAAATACTAATAACATATGAAGTTTGGCACTGAAAGAGGAAAGAAATAGAACAACAGTGGGAATGTACAGCCACATCACCAAAAATGGAATCAAGTAAAGGTTATTCATGATGTTACCCTTTCCAGGGCTACCCAGACTTTAATAAAAAATTAATAAAGGTTCAAAAGCTTTCCCTACAGCTAAAGGAATGAAGCTCTCTTGGTGGAATTTCAGGCATTTTCTTAGAACTATTAAGTAACAGAGCTACCCCACATATGACAAGCTCATGAACCAAGCCCCAGCATGAAAACAAAACAAATTAACTTAGACACTCTCCCTACATCTGATCATTCTGATTAACCAAAATCCAAGAATGTAATGGTGAATCTGATAATTACTTGTATGATCCACTGCACAGCTGGCACAGTCCTTCTCTGGCCATGTCGTACTGCACTGCTCTCTTGAGCTTCTGTGGAATGGTTCCCAAAATAACAGGGGAGACTCACTAGACTACACAGCACATGACAAAGTTCTTTAGTGATGATTCTTCTTAAAGTGATCTATCTCATGGGAGTTCCAGGGAAAGGTGCAAAGCCAAGCACGGAATAGGACAAGAAATGCAGGATTTCAGTGACCAAATGATCCAGCAGGTAAAATACATGTTATGTGTTTACACTTCAAGCAAAAATTCATGCAAAGAATACAGGTACATAATGCCAAGGATTGCTGTATTAATTAAACAAACCCAGTGATTTAAAAAACAACCTGAAGAATAGCAAGTGAGAGAAAACACATTTTATATTCTCATATATTAATGCTGTTTTATTTGAAAGTTTTAAAAATCTCGTATGCACATTTCATTGGTTTCATTCAGCAAATACTTGTTACTTCATTCAGGCACCATGCTAGGTGCTGAGAAAGAATGGTGAAAAGAAATGAATTTTCTGTCCTCGTGGAAAAACAGTCTAGTGTAAAAGACACACACTAAACACTATAAAACCCAGTGACTTAGAGGGATGATGTGCTAAGATTATAATAATAATACCCAGTGACATGAGGAGTTGAGAGACACAGTCTGATTGACAACAGGCCTAGAAGACTTACTTCAAACATGAGTTTGCATGACAATTGTGTTATTTTCACACCTCCTTGCCCCCTCCCCAAACTCATATAAAATGCTTTTGTTAAATATAACTGCCATTTTATGGCCATCATTTCACAGGAACAGGAACACTGAGAATATCCTACGACACACAAGTAACACCTGGATAATCGTTCCTCTGTTCTTACTAATGCATCTCACCAGAGAATAAAATCAAGGAAACTGATTTCAGAAATTCACTAACTTACATCACAGTCAGAACTCCTCATCAACAGACCACATGGCACAAAACTGGATGGCTTTTAAGATCTAAGCTGCAAGCTGTAGACATGTTTGGACTTTTCAACATCACCCCTAAGAGACCTCAAAGGTACACTAACACAATCAGCCTTTGATGACATAGTATATCATATATCCATATACTCATATGTCCCTAATTCAGCAGATTTGCATATGATCTGCATTCTAACATACCCACAACTATGTTTTATATGTGAGAAGACTGTAATATGATAAAACCTTTAAGGAGCCACTGCTTTGTTGTGTCAATTCTTATATTCATCCAACAACGATCGTTATCTTAGCCATATCCTCCATTCACCCTTTAACCACAATTGAAGGGCTAGACAGTTCTGAAGAGGGCAGAATTTTTAAATCTTTTTTACAACCTCAGCAGTCTAGTGAAAAGGAATTTGGACCCTGATTCAACAGGCCTGAGACCCAGTCTCAGCTCAGCCCTCATTATACTCCCTTGGACAGCAAAGTCCTGTACCCTGAGTCAAGTTTACAAAATAGCACTAACCTCCTCACAGGCTTGTCTGTATGACTTCAGGGTAACATTGTAAAAAGTGCTTCAAAAATACTCAAAAGTAAGAAGAATTGCAAAACATAATTTTAAAAAATATCACCCAAGGGAATACACACAAACAGCTTACTTAGGGTTTTGCTATATGACAATTTTGTAATTTCAATAAATTAGACTGATATTTTCCATCTTTTGCTAATACAAATAATGAATCTAGGAAAAACAACTCCCCCAGATGGCAAGCCAGGTTTAGTCAGTTTTAGAAATTCCAAGTATACTGGCTGTTCTAATTAATCAAAGAATAATTTCTGAATTGCTAATTTTTACCTTATACCAATATTAAACATACATTAGAACACCGTTGATAGCAGTACATTTTCATGTGTAAAAAAATAAAAATAAAAAAATTGTTGATTCAAAAAAATACCAGTGGAACCACTGATTAGACATCTGCAGTTTGACTATAAAATAGCAAAATTGATTTCTAATAAGATTTCCAAAAGTATTATCCATTTACTGTCAGAGATTATAAATTGGCAACTGATAAGCATGATTTAGTTCATTAATTTTTTTTTTTTTTTTTTTGGCCTACATAGTATTTTAAAACCCAAGAGATTTTATATAAGAAAATTAGTTTTCTTCAAAAATTGCAAACCTGGCTACACTGGGGCTAGCAGTGTGCTGGAGCTAGCTTGTACTTGCTCATTGAGCCAATTATTAGTATTCCTTCTAAACATGTTCAGTGACAATCATAGTAGAGGCTTGAAATTAGCTATCTGGGAGTGTTTACACCATGAGAATTGGCAAATGCAACATGTGACAGTTTGTTGTTGTTGTTCTTGTTTTAATGAACCAGTTGTTAAACATTTACCAGCACACCACTGCACTGGGATCACAATGTCACATGGTAGCACACGCTGGCGAGAGTAGTGACTCCCTCCTCAGACAGGATGTGGGCTCTTTAGTCCATATCCATCACCATTTCCTATTGTTTTTCATCTGACTCAGTTCACTTATTTTAATTACCCGTCTAGCATAGTTAAGCATTTGACTTTGCAACTCCTGGTTTACGGTCAAAACACACATTCAAAACACACTCTTAGACGATAACATAGGGGAAAAAAAATCAAGTCACTGTGCTTATTTGAAATTTTAAAAAATAAAAGGCTTAAATTGAACACTGTTGGACAAATTGAAATATCATCTTTAGATTCCTTTTTGTTCCTTTTCAAACCATTGTTATTTAAGCACCAAAGAAGACTGTAACATACATTTCTAGTCACAAAGTAAGAAGTCAGCAAAAAAAAAAAAAAAAAGTTTTTAAAGAGAAGATAATTATTTAACCATATATTTTTAAGAAACAAACTATAAAACCTGGAATTTTTTATTTCTAGTGAAAAAGCCATCATTGCTTCTCAAAAGCAGGCTTTCTTCATTTGTTTAAAAACCTTATACAGATATTTGACGGAACTCTTGAAAACCTGGACAAAAAAAAAATTCCTTCACAAGAGAAACCTCTGATTAAATGAGTATTTCAGTAAGAATGTCTGAACATGAAGCCAGACATGATAGTGGTCAGGAAAGTTCCCTTTCAAGTCACATTAAGTGGATTCCTACACAAATGACTGCAGTGTATCCTGTTCTAATACATAGATCTGTGTTTCCCACGACAGTAATGATTGCATGTATCAGTCTCTTCCCCTGGGGCATGAACTTCATAGTCCTACCCACTAAAAGAAAATCATTGTTCAAAAACCACTTCCAAGGTCCTAAGAACAAATACAGAGGACAAAATTGAGGAAAGAACAAAGACCAATGGAAGTTCCTAAAACAGTTCCCATCAATGGGTTTTGTATTTCTTGACACTCTCCTAACAATAATCACTTCCACCATTAAAACTATGCAATATGAGCAACTACGAGAAGTCTCTATTCCAATGCACTACTTTAAAAAATCTATCTTCCTTCCTTTCCCCTCACTAACCTCACTTTCAGCCTCAGGCCTACTTTAGCAAGGTGACTGATCTTTTTTTTTTTAATCAAGATAATCAAAAATAACAAGTATCTGGAATTCTATCCTAGTCCCCAAATTATAAGGTCAACATTACTTAGCCATGCATGGCTTATAGCTAAGAAAAAAAGAAAGTTAAAACACAAAGGAGGCAAGGAAGAGAGGGAGGATGGGAAGGGAAGGAAGGGAAAGGAAAGGAAGAACATGAACATGTTTTGAGGTTACATGAGGCAAAAGGATAGGTTTAAAACAGAAGAGGAGGAGGGAAAACAATGTGTCTTCTTACGGTGTTGTTAATAAATTTTAGCAAAAGGGACAAAAAGTCAAATACCATTGTTATGAATCACCTTGAAAAAAATTTTGTCTCTGAGTTTTGACATCCTTCATGTATGTAGGACATGCTTGAGAGTACATTGGAAAGTTCAGGAAATGATGCAGTTTAGAGTCAAGAGGAGTTTGTTGATAGAACCAAAAACAAAACAAGACACAAAAAAAGAGAATAACAGTTTTACCTGTAGTGAGTAATATGTGCTGGCTATACTAATTCATGTTGAGCTTTGTTTCACTGTACGGATTTTCACCAATTTAATGCTAAAGGTCTAGACCTCAGTTACCTCAAGATCTCTTTTAGTGAAAGAGGTCAATGTGCACTGGAGTACTTTTCCTCAAAATGATCAGATTTGCATCACAGCTGACTACCAAAGAGGTCATTCCTGAATGTTCAAGTTATCTCACTTCTCTGCCTAGTCTAAGAACCAGCCAGAATCCAGAAGCTTCACGTGGATGTTTACAATAAGAAATATGCCATCAGCATGTTTCATTTAATTTTGGTTGAAGTATTTTAACATGCACATTACCCTAATTGAAATTTAAAAAAAAAAAAAAAAAAAGCAGTAGCAAAGTAAGACTCTTACTTCGTAATGGAAGACATCATAATTGCAAGACTATCAAAAAGTAAACGCTTTAGGTAAAAATCAGTCTTTGCTGTAACCAATGGGCTCCTAGGGCAGGACGTGCATAGCTAAGGAAAGTAGTAATAAGGTGAAAATGGACAGAAGAGGGATTGAAGGAAAGAGAACAAAAAGGAGAAACTAAGGTATTGGTAATAATAATATAGTCATAAAGCTAACACTTATTTAGTGCTTACTATGTAATGGGCACTGCCATAAGCACTTAACAAAAATTAATTCATTTTAATCCTCAGCAATCCTTGGAGGCAAACACTATTATAATTCCCATTTAGTGAATGAGGAAACTAAAGCATAGAGCATTTCATGAACTGCTTGAGGGTCACAGCTATTTAGTAGTATATTGAGGATTTAAATCAATGTAGTTTGGCTCCAGAGTCCATGCTCCTAACCACTACACTAGAGGCCTATATAGGATGGTTACCAAATGGAAAGTGGGTTCAACAATAAGCTTGAAATCAACTACACACACACAAACACACACACACGAGAGAGAGACTGAGGGTTTCCTAACCACTAGCCTAGAGGCCTATACAGGAAGGTTACCAAATGGAGAGAGAAGTTAATTCAACAATAAGCTTAAAATTAATTACACACACACACACACACACACACACACACACACGGGTCACTCTGTCTCTCTCCCTTCCCCTTCTCTCTGAGATTTAAAATTTGCATTGCATTGAAATTAAAATATTCTCCTACTAATAAGTACAACATAAAATGTAAAATGTACTTGGCAACAAGTAACGTGCCTAATGCAAACGATGAAAGAATACAAAGGCGGTAGCGGTGGCTCAAGCCTGTAATCCAGCACTGGGGAGGCCGAGGCAGGTAGGATCTGAGTCAGAGAGAATCGAGACCATCCTGGCTAACCCGGTGAAACCCTGTCTCTACTAAAAAATACAAAAAACTAGCCCGAGGCGAGGTGGCTGCCTGTAGTCCCAGCTACTCGGGAGGCTGAAGAGGCAGGAGAATAAGCGTAAACCCGGGAGGCAGAGCTACAGTGAGCTGAGATCCGGCCACTGCACTCCAGCCTAGGCGACAGAAGCGAGACTCCGTCTCAAGAATACAAAAAACTTCTCCGAAAGCATGATACATAACACTTTAACCACGGAAGAGATCCCATTCGTAGGGCAGCCCAAGAACACACAGTGCCATCCAGCGATAAAGTAGGTGAAGCACGCATGTATCCTCTTCTGCAAGGGAACCGAATATCAAACCTTAGTCTTTTCAATAAGCAATTCAGAATTTTCACATAAAAAAATGGAAACTAGCATAAGTAATAACGTATCTTTTATTTTTCTATGACTTGTGCCAAATTACCTTACATTTAAATTCTCCACTATTTCTTAATTAAGTGTATAAATTCAGACAAGACCAACCCAAACTATTAACTTGAGAGTTCAGAGGAGTCGCGGATAATTTAATAGAGTACTTCATTTTCCTCAAGAAATCATTCAAACTATTAACAGCATCTCAGTCACCCAACAAGGATATATTATCATCATATAGGGTACTTTGATCCTACCTAACATGACTTTTCAGTTAGTGTATTTTGCAGAGTTCAAAAGCAGTCAGTGATTAAGGCTGCAAGCACCTGCCCTATACATGGCAAAGTAAATCATGCCTAGTTCTGCCTTCAGCAGCACCCACACTACAGAACCTCCAAAAAGAAACGGATGCAGCAATTAAGCATATGGTAAAGGAGAGACAAGGAGAGATACGGAGAGGAACTGGGCAAGCATCAAACAATGTAAAATTTATCTATGCACCTAAATAGGCAATTATTTTTACAAAATTCTCATACAGACAAGGTTTACATAATGACGTAACTAAATTCTAAAGTTTAGTTTTCATCCGAAGCCACAACGTTATGGCTGATTTTACTACTAAGAGAAAATATTTATTTATGTCCCTGGAAGAAATTTAAGAAACATTCATTAGTGAATTTTTTTCTTTAATTTACTTATTTGTTTATTTTTGGAGACAGAGTCTTGCTTTATCACCCAGGCTGCAGTGCAGTGGCACAATCTCAGTTCATTGCAAACTCCATCTCCCCGGTTCAAGTGATTTGCCTCCCACAGCTTCCCCAGTAGCTGGGATTACAGGCGTGTGCCACCATGCTCAGCTAATTTTTGTATTTTTAGTAGAGATAGGGTTTCACCATGCTGGCCACGCTGGTCTCGAACTCCTGACCTCAGGTGATCCACCCGCCCTGACCTCCCGAAGTCTTGGGATTACAGGCATGAGCCACCACACCCAGCCCGTGAGTTCCTTAAATATAATTTCTTTTCTAAAACACTTACCAAACTTTTTTTTTATTATTATGGTACTTTAAGTTCTAGGGTACATGTGCACAAAGTGCAGGTTTGTTACATATGTATACTTCTGCCATGTTGGTGTACTGCACCCATCAACCCGTCATTCACATTAGGTATATTTCCTAATGCTATCCCTCCCCACCCCCAACAATAGGACCCAGTGTGTGATGTTCCCCTTCCTGTGTCCAAGTGATCTCATTGTTCAATTCCTACCTATGAGTGAGAACATGTGGTATTTGGTTTTCTGTTCTTGCAACAGTTTGCTGAGAATGATGGTTTCCAGCTGCATCCATGTCCCTACAAAGGACACAAACTC